>NC_057811.1:27570072-27594244 GCF_018294505.1 Triticum aestivum | reverse complement strand
GAGGAGGAGGAGGAGGTCGCCGGAGAGGAGGCGGGGAGTATGGTGGAGGAGAGAAGGGGAGATGAAGTGGAGGAGAACAATGAAGAGGTAAGGAGGAGAGGTGGAGTGGAGGAGAACAATGAAGAGGTAAGGAGGAGAGGACCCCGCCCAGCCATATATACGGCATAGTAATGGCGCATCGTGGGCAGGTGCGCCATTACTAACTTTTTTTTAATTTTTTTGATTTATTCTGAATTTTGAAGGCGGGAAGATAGTAATGGCGCACCGTGGGCAGGTGCGCCATTACTAACTTTTTTTTAATATAGTTTGAATTTTGAAGGCGGGAAGATAGTAATGGCGCACCATGGGCAGGTGCGCCATTACTGAGTTTGTTTTTTTTTGAATTTTTTGCCTCTCCGGATCTTAAAAGCCCCGTAACTTTTTTCTGTTAGGTTTTTGAGGATTCTGAAAATGTTTAACGGGGTTCCCCAGTTAAATTCGGATGTATCTTTTTGAGTAGATGATTTTTCATATAAAAAACTTTTTAATCCGAGTTCGTAGGCAAAAGTTATGCCCATTTTACAAATTCCAGAGAGATTTTGCAAATAAAGTCGAAATTCATATTTGTAATTTTCCCAACAAGTAGACCACATATGACATGGAAAACTTATTTTCTTTTATTTTTTTTGACATTTCCATTATTTTCTTTTATTTTTTCTAAAACTGAAAAGACGGTCCGGGGGTGCATTCGGTGGAATTTTTGGGGCAAGTTACTAATGGCGCACCGTGGGAGTGGTGCGCCATTACTAGTTCAACTAGTAATGGCGCACCACACACACGGTGCGCCATTAGTAGTTTAGAAAAAAAAAAATTTTTTTTATTACTAGTGGCGTACTGTGGTTGTGATGCGCCATCACATGTCTGATGCGCCATTAATGTCCATATCATTTATAACCTTTTTCCTAGTAGTGAATGCCTCGCCTAGTTTCCACTTTGTGCTCACCATGACCCAGCGGGTTGTGAGCTACTTGCGGATCATGGAAGCTCGTCATTGCGCCTGTTGCACGGGTCGCCCCTAGGCATGCACGACGAGGATCAACTCCAGCACGATAGTTAAAGTAATAAAGGTTAATGCATTTTTGCCTCGCGCCACCACTTTATTTTTAATTTTTCATTCATCTGACCTTCCAGTCCTTGATCCGCCGTCGCACTCTGACGGTTTTGTTAAGTATATATTTTGTATTGTACGTGTATTGAAGTTGTGGCCCACCTTCTAGTCTTATATAATTGAGGTAGAAGCCTTCCCTTTTATTATATATGTGTGCACCAGCACCCCAATCAATATATCGTATTGTAAATTATCTCTTTACATGATATCATCCTCTCTGGTTGAACCCTAGGATCAGCCGCCGCCCCCGCCGCAACCCACCACCGCACCCGCCGCTGCTACGCCTCTCCTCCCATTGACCCGCGCCGCCGCTGCCTCTGCCTTGCTTCCGCCTGCGCATCCCGCGCCGCTGCTGCCCGTGCGAAGCTGCCTCGCCCCGAGCCGCATCGCGCCAGCCGCCCGTCCCGCCGAAACTGCCTCGCCCCGGCCCGACAAGTTGCATGTACGTGGCTACTGTTGTTAATCCGTCCAGCTGCCTGCCTGTGTGCTAGCTTGCACAAGTACGTGAGTCAGCTCCTCGTTGCGTCCGTGCCTGTGTGCCGCTGCGTCCGCCTCTCGCTCCGAGCCGTTGCAGTCTTCGCGTCTTCGCGTCCGCCTCTCGCTGCCGCCGCATCTGCTGCTGCTGCCACCTCCCCCTCCCAACCCTAAACCTAGCCGCTACCCCGCACGCCGTCGCCATGTCGTGGCCCTCCTCCCCGGCTCCTCCATCACCCACTCGTTCAACCCGTTCGTTGGTCTCGAGCCCTCCGCCGCCACCATCCGTGACCTCAATATTGAGGCCCGGGTCCCCATCCGTCTCGACAGCTCCAGCACGTCGTACTACACGTGGAAGACCTACTTCAACCTTGTCTTCCGTGAATACTATTTCACCGAGCATATCGACGGTTCCGTGGGTAGCGCGGACATGCGCGGCGGCGACCCGGAGTGGTCCACCATCGACGCCACGATCATCCGTTGGTTCTACCAGACAGTCTCGAAGGACATCTTCCACACGGTCGTCGCCGAGAACGACGACGCCTGCACCGTGTGTGCCAAGATCAACGCGCTCTTCACCGACAACAAACTCCAGTGCCTTGTTTTCTTGCAGTAGGAGTTCTTCGGCTGTCACCAGGACAACTCCACCATCGACGAGTACTGCATGAGGCTCAAGATGCTCGCCGACGAGCTTCGCGACATTGGCGCTAAGGTCTCTGACGACCTCATGCTGAGCACCGTCACCGCCGGGCCCAATGAGGACTTCGGCAACGCGGCGTCCAACCTCACCCTGCTGCCGCAACCCACTTTCCAGCGCATCGTCGCGTACCTCAAACTTGAGGAGCGCCTGATGACGAAGCTGAAGCAGCGGGTCCAGCACACCGCTCTCACCGCCGGAACCACCCGCGGCGGCCCTGCTCCTCCGGCCGCCCCCCGCCAGTCCGCGCCGCCAGCACCCGCCAGCTACTACCCGCTGCCGCCCGCTCCTCCCGCGCCCCCAGCGCCTCCCCAACAGCCGCAAGGTGGCGGGGGCCGGCGCAACCAGCGGGGTCGCGGGGGCCGCCGCCAGCAGCAGCTGCCGCCGCAGCAGGCGCAGGGCGCAGTGGGGGCGTCCCACTTCCAGCAGCCGCCTCCACCGTGGGCCGCCGGGCAGAGCCCGTGGACGGGCGTCATCCATGCCTATCACATGCCCTTCCCGCGGGCTCCTGCACCGGGTCTCCTTGGCCCCCGTCCAGCGGGCCACCAGGCGTTCGTCGCCGCCCCCTACCAGCCCTACGGTGCCCCGCTCGCGCCGCCACCCCTCGGTGGCTACGGCGCGCCCGCCCAGGCGCCGCCCTATGGAGGCCAGCTGCTGCCGCCGGCACCTGCAACGTGGGACCCTGCCCTCCTGGCCGCCCTACACTCAGCGCCATCGCCGAGCAACTATGGTGGTGGAGGCGACTGGTACATGGACTCGGGTGCTACTGCGCACATGACAGCTCATCCCGGTAACCTTTCCTCTTCCACTCCAGTTCACACCCCTACTCGTATCATCCTTGGCAACGGTTCCTCTTTACCCATCACCCATGTCGGTAGCACTAGTTTTCCTTCTAATTCCACACCTATCACTATGTCTAATGTTCTTGTTTCACCTGATTTAGTCACTAACTTAGTCTTTGTTCGTCGTCTTACTCATGAGAATCCTCTTACTGTGGAATTTGACGGTGTTGGTTTTTCTGTGAAGGACGCCCGTACCCGGATGGTGCTTCACCGATGTGATAGTCCTGACAAGCTTTACCGCGTGCACGCCGACGCCTCCACTTCCACACCCCTCACCCTCTCCGCCGGCGTCGATCTTTGGCATGCTCGCTTGGGCCGCCCCAACCCCGCCGTTTTGCGTCAGATTCTTAGGAGTTTTTCTTTCTCATGTAATAAGCTCCACAAGCATACTTGTGAGGCTTGTCGTTTGGGCAAGCACGTTCGTCTTCCCTTTAGTGCGTCTATTTCAGTTTCCACTTTTCCATTTCAGTTGATTCATAGTGATGTTTGGACGTCTCTCGTTGCGAGTAACACGGGCTATCTATACTATTTGGTGATTTTAGATGATTATTCTCATTATGTGTGGACTTTTCCTCTTCGTCGTAAATCCGATGCTTTGGCCACACTCACCGCCTTTTATTCATATGTCACCACTCAGTTTGGTCGCCCCATACTTGCACTCCAAACTGATAATGGAAAAGGGTTTGACAACGTCGCTCTTCGCTCACTTCTCGCCTCTCACGGCACCACCTTCCGTCTGACTTGCCCCTACACTTCACAGCAGAACGGCCGCGCCGAGCGCATTCTCTGCACTCTTAATGACTGCGTTCGCACGTTGCTCTTTCACGCTAACGTGCCCGCTCGTTTCTGGCCCGATGCCCTCGCCACCGCCTCTCCCTTAGTCAGCATTCGTCCATGTCATCCTCGGTGGAACTACCCTCCTCACCACCTTCTTCTTGGTACACCACCGTCCTATGATGGTCTTCGCATTTTTGGGTGTCTCTGTTATCCTAGCACCGCGTCCACCATGCCACACAAATTTGCACCCCGTTCCGTCCCATGCATCTTCCTTGGCCACCCTCCCAACACCAAAGGTTACCGGTGCTATGATCCTGTCACTCATCGTGTGTACACCTCGAGGCACGTGCACTTCGTCGAGACGGTGTTCCCTTTTTTCAGCTTCCTCCGGCCGCGGCTCCTTCGGCTCCAGCCCCCGTGCCCTGGCGCGATGCGCGGCGGCACCCCCCGGCGGCCCCCCGGTTCGGCGCCTTCTGCCGCCCCCTCCCGGGTTCTCGACTCCCTCACCCGAGGTTGAGTCCGACCGGGCCCTCGAGTCCCCGGCTCCATCCCACGAGGTCGAGCCAGTGGGCACCCCGCCCGTCACCCAGGCCGGCGCCGCCACTCCCGCGACGTGCTCGACCTCGACATCGCCCGTCGCCTCCTCCGCTGCTGGCTCGGCTGGCGCCGTCACGGCTCCTGACGCCGCGGGCCTCGCCCCTGACACCATGGCCCCCGCCGCCACGGGCGCCCCCGTTGCCGCGGCCTCCACCGCCGCTGTGGCCCCCGCTGCCGTGGCGCCCGCCGCCCTCGCCGACCCGGTCACCCGTGCCCGTGCAGGAGTGCATCGGCCGAGCACGCGCTACTCCTCCGACGAGTATGCGTGCGCTGCCTCGACTTCGACACCATCACCCATCCCCACCTCCGCTCGTGCCGCCCTTTGGCATCCCCATTGGCTGGCTACGATGCAGGAGGAGTTCGACGCCCTACAGCGCAACCGCACATGGCAGCTTGTTCCGCGACCCTCCGTGCCAACATCATCTCTGGCAAGTGGGTGTTTCGCCACAAGACTCGCCCGGACGGTTCTCTGGAGCGCTACAAGGCTCGATGGGTGGTTCGTGGTTTTCGGCAGCGCGCGGGCATGGACTTCACTGATACCTTCGCCCCGGTTGTGAAACCGGGCACGATCCGCGCCGTCCTTCAGCTGGCGGTCTCGCGCGCCTGGCCTGTGCATTAGTTGGACGTTTCCAACGCCTTCTTGCACGGTCATCTCCCCGAGCAGGTGTTCTGTGAGCAGCCTACTGGTTTCGTCGACGCCAAGCACCCCGACTTCGTGTGCTTGCTCTCCCGCTCTCTTTACGGGTTGAAGCAGGCGCCTCGGGCTTGGTACCAGCGTATCGCAGCCTTCCTGCAGTCTCTGGGCTCTCGGTCCACTCGCTCCGATGCCTCACTCTCTGTGTATCATCAGGGAGCTGACACTGCATATCTGCTGCTCTACGTCGACGACATCATCCTCACGGTGTCCGGCCCCGATCTCCTTCAGTGGCTGACTGCTCGTCTTCGTGATGAGTTCGCCCTAAAGGACTTGGGGCCCCTGCACTACTTTCTCGGCATCGAGGTGATCCGCCGGGCTGATGGTTTCTTTCTGCATCAGCAGAAGTACGCCCACAAGCTCCTTGAGCGTGCCGGTATGCTTAACTGCAAGCCGGCGCCCACCCCCGTCGACACGAAGGCGAAGGTCGCTGCTCTGGAGGGGTCTCTCGCGTCCGATGGAGCGTTTTTTTGCTCTATCATCGGTGCTTTACAACACTTGATGCTGACTCGCCCCGACCTGCAGTACGCTGTTCAGCAGGTGTGCCTCCATATGCACGCCCCGCGTGACTCTCACTGGACTCTGGTGATGCGTATTCTCCGTTACATACGCGGCACCATGTCCTTGGGACTCACCCTGATGGCCTACGCCTCCCTCGACCTCGTTGAGGGAGTCCTGGACTAAGGGGTCCTCAGGCGTTTGGCCCGTTATCCATGGGCCAGACTGATGGGCTGTGAAGACATGAAGGCCGAAGACTGTACCCATGTCCGGATTGGACTCTACTTGGCGTGGAAGGCAAGCTTGGCAACCGACTATGAAGATTCCTTCTTATGTAACCGACTCTATGTAAACCCTAGACCCCCCCGGTGTCTATATAAACCGGAGGGGTTAGTCCGGAAAGGATATATTCATTACCATAGTCATACAGGCTAGGCTTCTAGGGTTTAGCCATTATGATCTCATGGTAGATCAACTCTTGTAATACTCCTATTCATCAAGATCAATCAAGCAGGAAGTAGGGTATTACCTCCATAGAGAGGGCCCGAACCTGGGTAAACATCGTGTCCCCCGTCTCCTGTTACCATCGATCCTAGACGCACAGTTCGGGACCCCCTACCCGAGATCCGCCAGTTTTGACACTAACATTGGTGCTTTCATTGAGAGTTCCACTGTGCCTTCGACAAAAGGTTCGATGGCCCCATCAATCGCCGATAATGACGCTGTCCAAGGAGGAACCTTCCTCCCCAGACATATTTTTGTGTTCGGCGGCTTCATACTGCGGGCCAACTCGCTTGGCCATCTGGAGCAGGTCGATAGCTACGCCCCTGGCCATCAGGTCAGATTTGGAAGCTTGAACTACGTCGCGGATATCCGTGGAGACTTGATCTTCAATGGATTTGAGACCGTGGCGATCGCTCCCCCTCGCGCCGATGAACATGACTTAAATCTGTCATCGGATCACATCCAGGAGATGGTTCCTGTTGCTGCAACGGCCTTAGAACCAGAGCAGATCGTGCCATCCAAAGCCATAGAGTCCGCGGCATTGGAGCCGCACACGGACACAACACCGTGCAATATTCGCGTCAACGGAACTTCGGACTCGTCTCCGGCTATAAGTTCCGGACCGTGTACGCGTGCGGACACCGAGCTAGATCGGTTATCGATCTTCGAATTCAGCGCCGCAGACGTTTTCCAGCACTCACCTTTGGGCGATGTGCTGAACTCTTTAAAGAATTTGTCCTTGGAGAAGGACTCGCAGCCGAACTATGTTCGGTTCGAGTTAGAGGCTGATGATGGGGAATTTTGCTTCCCACCCGCCACCCACTTCATAGCTACCATCGAGGACTTAACCAACGAGCTCGATTATGGCTCCGAAGACATCGACGGTATGGACGACGATGCCGACAAGGAGCAAGGCCAAGACCCGCCATTCACTGGACGTTGGACGACCACCTCTTCGTACGACGTGTACATGGTTGATACACCTAAAGGATCTGGCGATGACAAAGAAGAGCCAGATGCGAATAAACCCTCTGAGACGTAGTCCAGGCGCCGGCGCCCTAAACGCCGCTCTAAGTCACGTCGCTCAAAAGACAACAACACCGAAACTAGAGAAAATAGTACTCCTGACGACGCCGAAAACAATGAAGACCCTGTTGGAGCAACATCCAAACAAGAGGAACAAGACAACGAGCAAGTTAACCCTGATAAACAAGCCACGCCCAATGACCCGAATGATGATAGTTATCGTCCACCCTCCGAGGATGATGAGAGCCTTGGCAATGAGGACTTCGGGGTGCCTGAGGCACCCCTCGAGCAGGAGCGTTGTAACCGCCAGCTCATAGCTACTGCAAGAAGCCTAAAGAAAAAGCAGCAGCAGCTCCAAGCGGATCAAGACCTACTCATCGATAGATGGATCGATGTCCTGGCAGCCGAAGAATACGGCCCCAAGCGCCCAGCCAAGAGTTACCCAAAACGCAGACTGCTACCTTAGTTCGATGAGGAGGCACCAGATCCCATACCTCCCTCGCGCAATGCGGACCGACCACCACGTGGTCGGGATAGTGCGGCGGACCGACCACCCCGTGGTCGGGATAAAACGGCAACTCAGGCCGAACAACAGCCCGCCCCACCGCCTCACAAAAACAGGGACAGAACAGCTCGGGACCATACATACGACCTTCGGCAGGAATTGGACAGTAGAGCAGGACACACCAGATCAATCTACGGATCGCGAGGACGCTTCCCTGCTCGGGATGACATCTACCTATTCGGACGTGACAAACTTAATCACACCCGGGCCGATAACCGCAGACGGACTTCATCGGAGGTGCGCCGTGACGCGGCCCGCTATAGAGGCATCGTACACCCTCTCTGCTTCACAGATGAGGTGCTGGATCACGAATTCTCCGAGGGGTTCAAGCCCGTCAATATTGAATCATACGATGGAACAACCGATCCCGCAGTATGGATTGAGGACTTTATTCTCCACATCCACATGGCCCGTGGAGACGACCTCCACGCCATCAAATACCTCCCACTAAAGCTCAAAGGGCCAGCTCGACACTGGCTAAATAGCCTGCCTGAAAATTCCATTGGCAGCTGGGAGGACTTGGAAGAAGCCTTCCTTGACAACTTCCAAGGTACATATGTCCGGCCACCCGATGCCGATGACTTAAGCCATATAGTTCAACAACCCAGAGAACCAGCCAGAAAATTCTGGACTAGGTTCCTAATAAAAAAGAACCAGATCATTGACTGTCCGGATGCCGAAGCCCTAGCGGCCTTTAAACACAGCATTCGTGAGAATGGCTAGCCCGCCACCTCGGCCAAGAAAAGCCGAGGTCCATGGCAGCCCTTACGGCACTTATGACCCGCTTTTGCGCGGGAGAGGATAGTTGGCTGGCTCGCAGTACAAACACAGCCAACGAAGCAGGCCCCTCCGAGGCCAAAAACAGCACCGGCAAGCTCCGGCGCAACAGACACAAACGCCGAAGCAATGGCAATAACATCGATGACACTACAATTCACGCCGGATTCAGTGGCTCCAAGTCCGGCCAGTGAAAGAAGCCCTATAAAAGGAACAACGGAGGACCATCCAGCTTGGACCGCATACTCGATCGTCCGTGCCAGATACATGGCACCCCAGACAAACCGGCCAACCATACTAACAGAGATTGCCGAGTCTTTAAGCAAGCCAGCAAGGTCAATAGAGGAAACATGGAAGGGGAATCGCAGAGCGAGGACGATGACGAGGAGACCCGGCAGCCGAACACTAGGGGGGCAGAAGAAATTCCTGCCTCAAGTCAAAATGGTGAACATGATATATGCTACACACATCCCCAAAGGGGAGCGCAAGCGTGCACTCAGGGACGTCTATGCGGTAGAGCCAGTCGCCCCAAAATTCAACCCATGGTCGTCATTCCTGATCACCTTTGATAGTCGTGATCATCCAACTAGCATCCGTCATGGCGGTTCGGCCGCATTGGTACTCGACCCAATCATCGACGAATTTCACATGACACGAGTCCTAAGGGATGGTGGTAGCAGCCTCAACCTGCTTTATCAGGATACAGTATGCTAAATGGGCATTAATCCCTCATGAATCAAGCCCACGATAACTACCTTTAAAGGAGTTATACCAGGCGTAGAGGCCCGTTGTACGGGCTCAATCACGCTGGAGGTGGTCTTCGGTTCCCCGGATAACTTTCGAAGCGAAGAGCTAATTTTCGATATCGTCCCCCTCCGCAGCGGCTACCACGCACTGCTCGGACGAACCACGTTTGCTAGATTCAACGCGGTGCCACATTACGCTTATCTCAAGCTCAAGATGCCCGGTCCACGCGGCGTCATTACAATAAATGGAAACACGGAACGTTCTCTGCGTACAGAGGAGCATACCGCAGCCCTAGCAGCAGAAGTACATAGCGGCCTTCTCAAGCGGCACCATAATCCGGCCGCCGAGCCCCTGGACATCATTAAGAAGGTCCGGACTACACTGCAACAGGGCAACTCGGTTCGTCAAGAGCTGAATTAGTAAATTCGGCCTCCGTCCCAACCCTGATGAGGAAACGGCATCCGTACCGTGCGTACATAACTACGCACTCAAAACCCCATGGGTACTGACGGAGGCATAACTCGCTCGCGATCCACAGTGCGGCTTGACTCACCCTGTGATTCGCACGCCTATACATTTTCTTTTTATTATGGGTTTTTTCTCTTTTCGAGGTCTATGCGGACGACCCGCTTGTAGAACACACCAAGGAGGCAAGGAGCTCTGGCATACAAGGGAATCCCCAGGTGGTTTCTACTAAACGATTGCCATACTTGTTTTACATACCCGCACGCAGCTCGCCCTTGGTTGCGGCATGTTAAATTGCTTTACTTGCTTATCGCATTACTTGCACAAAGTACGCCTCGACGTACTAATTACATCACAATGGTGAATAAATGGTGGCGTCAACTTATTACTTAATTTTCCTATTTCCTCACCTTTGTATATATTAATTATTGCACACATACACCATGGTACGTATTACTACGCCAGGGGCTTCATTACACCCGCATTATGGCAATAAAAGTCCGAACACTTTTCCAGTATAGTTCGGCACCCCGAACTTATAGCATTATATGCATCGGCTCCGAATCATGTCTTTGGTCAATAGTTGGGTTGCCCGGCTCCTATGCTTACTACCTTACGTTCCGCTATATCGGCTAGGGTAGTAAAGGGAGAACTACTGCGATTGTGCCCCGGTTCTTCCAGACGAGCACTGATACGTCTCCAACGTATGTATAATTTATGAAGTATTCATGCTATTATACTATCCTTCTAGGATGTTTTATATGCATTTATATGATATTTTATATGATTTTTGGGACTAACCTATTAACCTAGAGCCCAGTGCCAGTTTCTGTTTTCTCCTTGTTTTAGAGTATCGCAGAAAAGGAAAACTAAACGGAGTCCAATTGACGTGCCACTTGACGGAGATCATTTTTGGACCAGAAGAAGCCCACGGAGTACCAGAAGCAGGCCAGAAGAGTCCCGGGCTGCCCACGAGGGTGGGGGGCGCGCCCACCCCCCTAGGGCGCGCCCCCTGCCTCGTGGACAGCCCGGAGACCCCCCTGACGTGAAATCAACGCAAAAATCTTCTATATATACCCAAACTTCCAGAAAGAAACCTAGATCGGAAGTTCCGCCGCCGCAAGCCTCTGTAGCCACGAGAAGTCAATCTAGGCCCTCTCCGGCACCCTGCCCGAGGGGGTCATCATCATCGGTGGCCATGGAGGAGTATCCCGGAGGGGCCATCATCACCATGAAGGCCAAGGACTAGAAGGTGGAGGCCATGGAGGAAAAAGCACAAGGGGGAGAACCTCTCCTCCTCTCTTCCTGTGGCGCCGGAGTGCCATCGGGAGGGGAATCATCACCACGGTGATCGTCTTCATCAACATCACCATCATCATCACCATCCTCATCTCTTTTACGCGGTCCACTCTCCCGCACCCCGCTGTAATCCCTACTTGAACATGGTGCTTTATGCTACATATTATGATCCAATGATGTGTTGCCATCCTATGATGTTTTGAGTAGATATCTTTTGTCTTTGGGTTGATTGATGATCTAGATTGGTATGAGTTGTATGTTTTACTTTGGTGCTGTCCTATGGTGCCCTCTGTGTCACGCAAGCGTGAGGGATTCCCGTTGTAGGGTGTTGCAATACGTTCATGATTCGCTTATAGTGGGTTGGTGAGTGACTGAAACACAAACCCGAGTAAGAGGGATTGTTGCGTATGGGAATAAAGAGGACTTGATGCCTTAATGCTATGGTTGGGTTTTACCTTAATGATCTTTAGTAGTTGCAGATGCTTGCTAGAGTTCCAATCATAAGTGCATATGATCCAAGTAGAGAAAGTATGTTAGCTTATGCCTCTCCCTCATATGAAACTGCAATAGTGATTACCGGTCTTGTTAACAATTGCCTAGGACAATTCCGCACACCGATCCACCATTATTCCACACTCGCTATTTATAATACTTAGTAATTTATTCTAACTTTATGATAACAGCACCTACTTTTATATTTTAGTTCTCTGATATCATACAAAGTTATCCTCTTCAGACCCACAACATAGTTTTATTTCTCGTTGCTAGTTGGAAGCAAACGTTCGGTGTATGTAGAGTCGTATCAGTGGCAGATAGGGCTTGAGAGAATATTGATCTTACCTTTATCTATTTGTGGGTTTGACACTCCATACTTATCACTTCCACCTTTGGAAATTGCTACGATGATTCCCTGCACTTGGGGATTATCAAGCTCTTTTCTGGTGCCGTTGCCGAGGAGCAATAGCGTGGGGTTGATATTCTCGTGTGTGCTTGTTTGCTTTCTTCACTAAGTAGATTTTGTTTTTACTTTTTGTTTCTGTTTAGTTGTGGGTGAAACATACAATTTTTTTTTAAAGAATGAAAATACAATTTTTTTTTACTTGCCTCTCATGCCTAAAAAGTTTTTCAAAAAGAGAAGTGATTGGAAAGTTATGCATTGAAGAAGTGAGGGTCGACCTTGAGCACTTGTGTTCATGCTCACGGAAACAATGTAGAATTTTTCATGGAAGTTTCTCTGTAAATAATTATCCCCTTGTATATATCCATTGTATTATAAAAATAATATGCGAAGCTTTGGTTTCAGGATGATTAGATTGCTTGTTTACTATGTGCAGAACAAAAACAGAAACTTTGGCTGTAGTGTGTGAATTTACATGTTTTACTGGAAAGTCAAATGGGTCTGAAACTTTTTGCACATTACTTCTGTACAAAATTTTCAAATTTTCAAATTTATTTCATAATTTTAGGAGTTACAGAAGTTTGATAAACTTCCAGATTACTACAGACTGTCCTGTTTAAGACAGATTCTGTTTTTGATGCATTGCTTGCTTGTTTTGATGAAACTATCGGTCTCTATCAGTGGATTAAGCCATGGAAAAGTTATATTACAGTAGCTATAATGCAAAAACAAAATATGAATTGGTTTGCAACAGTACTTATAGTAGTGATTTGCTTTGTTATACTAACGGGTCTCACAAGTTTTTGTTAAAGTTTTGTGTGGATGAAGTGTCCGAAGGTCGAGGAGCTATCAATATGAGAAGAATAAAGAGAGGCAAGAGTTCAAGCTTGGGGATGCCCAAGGCACCCCAAGTAAATATTTCAAAGGATACTCAAGCATCTAAGCTTGGGGATGCCCCAGTTGGCATCCCATCTTTCTTCTTCAACAAATATCGGTATACCTCGGTTTTTGTTTTGTTCACATGATTTGTGTCCTTTGTGTTTTTTTCTTTTTCTTTAAGAACCATGCTAGTATGAGATGTCCCTTCATCAATTTATAGAATACTTCATGTGCTTCACTTATATATTTTAAGTACGATCTTATAGAATTACTCTTTGTGCTTCACTTAAATCTTTTGAGTATGGTTTTATAGAATGCTTTGTGTGCTTCACTTATACATTTTGAGCTTGGTTAGTCTATATTAATTGTAGAATGCTCCATGAACTTCACTTATATCCTTTGGAGTATGAATAATACTATCATTTAAAGTGGGTTTGGAAGAGTGTCAACTTTAGGAATTAGTGATCCCACTATTTTGGAGGTTGTTGAATCTTAGTGTGATATGTATGAAAGTGGATTTGGAAGAGTGTCAATTTTAGCTAGTAATGATTCCACTATTTTGGAAGAGGTTCCAATTGAGTATGAGAACAAAGTTGCTATCCATGATGCTACTGAAAATTATTATGAGGGAGGAATACATGCTTGTAGGAGTTGCAATAATATCAAGTTTCCTCTCTATGTGCTTAAAGTCTTGAAGTTATACTTGTTTTGCCTTCCTATGCTAGTTGATTCTTGTTCCTATAAGTTGTGTGCTCACAAAATCCCTAGGAATAGGAAGTGGGTTAGATTTAAATGTGCTAGTCATATTCTTCAAGATGCTCTCTTTGTGCTTCAATTCCTATCTTTTATGTGAGCATCATTGAAATCATCATGCCTAGCTAAAACGCATTAAAGAAAAGCGCTTGTTGGGAGACAACCCAATATTTACCCTTACTGTTTTTGTGTGTTTACATGATTAAGCTACTGTAGTAATCATGTTTTATAGCTTTTGTTTCAATAAAGTGCCAAGTAAGACCTTTGGGAAGACTTGGGTGAAAGTTAATGTGATCTTGCTGTAAAAAAACAGAAACTTTGCGCTCACGAGATTAGCTGTCATTTTTTACAGAAGAGTGATTTTGAGTTGATTCTTTTTGCAGAAGATTAATAGAAAAATTATCACGTCCACCAATTTATTTCATAATTTTTGGAGTAGCAGAAGTATGGTTTATGTTCAGATCATTACAGACTGTTCTGTTTCTGACAGATTCTGTTTTCATTGCATAGTTTGCTTGTTTTCTAGTTTCTATGGCTCATATTCCTCAATATAAATTGTAGAAATGATATGGTACAGTAGGCATTGTGTGAGAACAATTATGAACCTTGTCTCTGACAGTACCAAAGTGAATGGTTTGCTCTTTATCATACTAACCTATCTCACGAAGTTACGTTAAGTTTTGTGTGATTGAAGTTTTCAAGCTTTGTGTGAGATACCGATATGAGGAGAATAAGGAGTGGAAAGACCCTAAGCTTGGGGATGCCCAAGGCACCCTAAGGTAATATTCAAGGAAGACTCAAGCGCCTAAGCTTGGGGATGCCCCGGAAGGCATCCCCTCTTTCTGTTGGGGATCGTAGCAGAAATTTAAAATTTTCTACGCATCACCAAGATCAATCTATGGAGTCATCTAGCAACGAGAGGGAAGGAGTGCATCTACATACCCTTGTAGATCGCGAGCGGAAACGTTCAAGAGAACGGGGTTGATGGAGTCGTACTCGTCGTGATCCAAATCACCGATGATCCTAGCGCCGAATGGACGGCACCTCCGCGTTCAACACACGTACAGAGCAGCGACGTCTCCTCCTTCTTGATCCAGCAAGGGGGGAGGAGAGGTTGATGGAGATCCAGCAGCACGATGGTGTGGTGGTGGAAGTAGCGGGATTCCGACAGGGCTTCGCCAAGCGCTGCGGGAGGAGGGAGATGTGTCACGGGAGGGAGAGGGAGGCGCCAGGGCTTGGGTGCTGCTGCCCTCCCTCCCCCTCTATATATAGGGTCCCCTGGGGGGGTGGAGCTGGCCCTAGGAAATGCAATCTCCAAGAGGGGGCGGCGGCCAAGGGGGTGGCTTGCCCTCCAAGCCAAGTGGGGCGCCCCCCACCCCTAGGGTTTCCAACCCTAGGCGCAGGGGGAGGCCCGAGGGGGGCGCACCAGCCCACCAGGAGCTGGTTCCCCTCCCACTTCAGCCCATGGGGCCCTCCGGGATAGGTGGCCCCACCCGATGGACCCCCGGGACCCTTCCGGTGGTCCCGGTACAATACCGGTGACCCCCGAAACTTTCCCAGTGGCCGAAACTGGACTTCCTATATATAATTCTTCACCTCCGGACCATTCCGGAACTCCTCGTGACGTCCGGGATCTCATCCGGGACTCCAAACAACTTTTGGGTTACCGCATACTAGTATCTCTACAACCCTAGCGTCACCGAAACTTAAGTGTGTAGACCCTACGGGTTCGGGAGACATGCAGACATGACCGAGACGACTCTCCGGTCAATAACCAACAGCGGGATCTGGATACCCATGTTGGCTCCCACATGTTCCACGATGATCTCATCAGATGAACCACGATGTCGAGGATTCAATCAATCCCGTATACAATTCCCTTTGTCAATCGGTACGTTACTTGCCCGAGATTCAATCGTCGGTATCCCAATACCTTGTTCAATCTCGTTACCGGCAAGTCACTTTACTCGTACCGTAATGCATGATCCCGTGACCAAACACTTGGTCACATTGAGCTCATTATGATGATGCATTACCGAGTGGGCCCAGAGATACCTCTCCGTCATACGGAGTGACAAGTCCCGGTCTCGATTCGTGCCAACCCAACAGACACTTTCGGAGATACCCGTAGTGCACCTTTATAGCCACCCAGTTACGTTGTGACGTTTGGCACACCCAAATCACTCCTATGGTATCCGGGAGTTGCACAATCTCATGGTCTAAGGAAATGATACTTGACATTTAGAAAAGCTCTAGCAAACGAACTACACGATCTTGTGCTATGCTTAGGATTGGGTCTTGTCCATCACATCATTCTCCTAATGATGTGATCCCGTTATCAATGACATCCAATGTCAATAGTCAGGAAACCATGACTATCTGTTGATCAACGAGCTAGTCAACTAGAGGCTCACTAGGGACATGTTGTGGTCTATGTATTCACACATGTATTACGATTTCCGGATAACACAATTATAGCATGAACAATAGACAATTATCATGAACAAGGAAATATAATAATAACCATTTTATTATTGCCTCTAGGGCATATTTCCAACAGTCTCCCACTTGCACTAGAGTCAATAATCTAGTTACATTGTGATGAATCGAACACCCATAGAGTTCTGGTGTTGATCATGTTTTGCTCTAGGGAGAGGTTTAGTCAATGGATCTGCTACATTCAGGTCCATATGTACTTTACAAATATCTATGTCTCCATTTTGAACACTTTCACGAATGGAGTTGAAGCGACGCTTGATATGCCTGGTCTTCCTGTGAAACCTGGGCTCCTTGGCAAGGGCAATAGCTCCAGTGTTGTTGCAGAAGAGAGTCAACGGGCCCGACGCATTGGGAATAACTCCTAGGTCGGTAATGAACTCCTTCACCCAGATTGCTTCTTGTGCTGCCTCTGAGGCCGCCATGTATTCCGCTTCACATGTAGATCCCGCCACAATGCTTTGCTTGCAACTGCACCAGCTTACTGCCCCACCATTCAAAATATACACGTATCCGGTTTGTGACTTAGAGTCATCCAGATCTGTGTCGAAGCTAGCATCGACGTAACCCTTTACGACGAGCTCTTCGTCACCTCCATAAACGAGAAACATATCCTTAGTCCTCTTCAGGTACATCAGGATATTCTTGACCGCTGTCCAGTGTTCCATGCCGGGATTACTTTGGTACCTTCCTACCAAACTTACGGCAAGGTTTACATCAGGTCTGGTACACAGCATGGCATACATAATAGACCCTATGGCCGAGGCATAGGGGATGACACTCATCTTTTCTCTATCTTCTACCGTGGTCGGGCATTGAGCCGTGCTCAATTGCACACCTTGCAATACAGGCAAGAACCCCTTCTTGGACTGATCCATATTGAACTTCTTCAATATCTTGTCAAGGTACGTACTTTGTGAAAGACCAATGAGGCGTCTTGATCTATCTCTATAGATCTTGAGGCCTAATATATAAGCAGCTTCTCCAAGGTCCTTCATTGAAAAACACTTGTTCAAGTAGGCCTTTATGCTTCCCAAGAATTCTATATCATTTCCCATCAACAGTATGTCATCCACATATAATATTAGAAATGCTACAGAGCTCCCACTCACTTTCTTGTAAACACAGGCTTCTCCATAAGTCTGTGTAAACCCAAACGCTTTGATCATCTCATCAAATCGAATGTTCCAACTCCGAGATGCTTGCACCAGCCCATAGATGGAGCGCTGGAGCTTGCATACCTTGTTAGCATTCTTAGGATCGACAAAACCTTCCGGCTGCATCATATACAATTCTTCCTTAAGAAAGCCGTTAAGGAATGCCGTTTTGACGTCCATTTGCCATATCTCATAATCATAGAATGCGGCAATTGCTACCATGATTCGGACGGACTTCAGCTTCGCTACGGGTGAGAAAGTCTCATCGTAGTCAACCCCTTGAACTTGTCGATAACCCTTAGCGACAAGTCGAGCTTTATAGATGGTAACATTACCATCCGCGTCCGTCTTCTTCTTAAAGATCCATTTGTTTTCTATCGCTCGCCGATCATCGGGCAAGTCTGTCAAAGTCCACACTTTGTTTTCATACATGGATCCTATCTCGGATTGCATGGCTTCAAGCCATTTGTTGGAATCCGGGCCCGCCATTGCTTCTTCATAGTTCGAAGGTTCACCGTCGTCTAACAACATGATTTCCATGACAGGGTTGCCGTACCACTCTGGTGCGGAACGTGTCCTTGTGGACCTATGAAGTTCAGCAGTAACTTGATCTGAAGCTTCATGATCATCATCATTAACTTCCTCCCCAGTCGGTGCAGGCACCACAGGAACATCTTCCCGCGCTGTGCTACTTTCCGGTTCGGAAGGGGTGACTATCACCTCATCAAGTTCCACTTTCCTCCCACTCACTTCTTTCGAGAGAAACTCTTTCTCCAGAAAGGACCCGTTCTTGGCAACAAAGATCTTGCCTTCGGATCCGAGGTAGAAGGTATACCCAATGGTTTCCTTAGGGTATCCTATGAAGACGCATTTTTCCGACTTGGGTTCGAGCTTTTCCGGTTGAAGTTTCTTGACATAAGCATCGCATCCCCAAACTTTTAGAAATGACAGGTTAGGTTTCTTCCCAAACCATAATTCATACGGTGTCGTCTCAACGGATTTCGACGGAGCCCTATTTAAAGTGAATGCGGCAGTCTCTAAAGCATAGCCCCAAAATGAGAGCGGTAGATCGGTAAGAGACATCATAGATCGCACCATATCCAATAGAGTGCGATTATGACGTTCGGACACACCATTTCCCTGAGGTGTTCCAGGCGGCGTGAGTTGTGAAACTATTCCACATTTCCTTAAGTGTGTGCCAAATTCGTGACTCAAATACCCCCCCCCACGATCTGATCATAAGAATTTTATTTTCCTGTCACGTTGATTCTCAACCTCACTCTGAAATTCCTTGAACTTTTCAAAGGTCTCAGACTTGTGTTTCGTTAGGTAGACATACCCATATCTACTCAAGTCATCAGTGAGAGTGAGAACATAACGATAGCCTCCGCGAGCCTCAACACTCATTGGACCGCACACATCAGTATGTAGGTTGCTCGCTCCATTGTTCCGGAGAATGGAGTCTTGGTCATTTTGCCCATGAGGCATGGTTCGCATGTGTCAAATGATTCATAATCGAGAGACTCTAAAAGTCCATCAGCATGGAGCTTCTTCATGCGCTTGACACCAATGTGACCAAGGCAGCAGTGCCACAAGTATGTGGGACTATCGTTATCAACTTTACATCTTTTGGTATTCACACTATGAATATGTGTAACATCACGTTCGAGATTCATTAAGAATAAACCATTGACCAGCGGGGCATGACCATAAAACATATCTCTCATATAAATAGAACAACCATTATTCTCGGATTTAAATGAGTAGCTATCTCGCATTAAACGAGATCCAGATACAATGTTCATGCTCAAAGCTGGCACTAAATAACAATTATTGAGGTTTAAAACTAATCCCGTAGGTAAATGTAGAGGTAGCGTGCCGACGGCGATCACATCGACCTTGGAACCATTCCCGACGCGCATCGTCACCTCGTCCTTTGCCAGTCTCCGTTTATTCCGCAACTCCTGCTTTGAGTTACAAATATGAGCAACCGCACCGGTACAAATACCCAGGAGCTACTACGAGTGCTGGTAAGGTACACATCAATAACATGTATATCACATATACCTTTGGTGTTGCCGGCCTTCTTGTCCGCTAAGTACTTGGGGCAGTTCCGCTTCCAGTGACCACTTCCCTTGCAATAAAAGCACTCAGTCTCAGGCTTGGGTCCATTCTTTGGCTTCTTCCCGGCAACTGGCTTACCGGGCGCGGCAACTCCCTTGCCGTCCTTCTTGAAGTTCTTCTTACCCTTGCCTTTCTTGAACTTAGTGGTTTTATTCACCATCAACACTTGATGTTCCTTTTTGATCTCCACCTCCGCTGATTTCAGCATTGAATATACCTCAGGAATGGTCTTTTCCATCCCCTGCATATTGAAGTTCATCACAAAGCTCTTGTAGCTCGGTGGAAGCGACTGAAGGATTCTGTCAATGAACGCGTCATCCGGGAGATTAACTCCCAGCTGAGACAAGCGGTTGTGTAACCCAGACATTTTGAGTATGTGCTCACTGACAGAACTATTTTCCTCCATCTTACAACTGAAGAACTTGTCGGAGACTTCGTATCTCTCGACCCGGGCGTGAGCTTGGAAAACCATTTTCAGCTCTTCGAACATCTCATATGCTCCGTGTTGCTCAAAACGCTTTTGGAGCCCTGGTTCTAAGCTGTAAAGCATGCCGCACTGAACGAGGGAGTAATCATCAGCACGCTGCTGCCAAGCGTTCATAACGTCTTGGTTCTCTGGGATGGGTGCTTCACCTAGCGGTGCTTCTAGGACATAATCTTTCTTGGCATCTATGAGGATGATCCTCAGGTTCCGGACCCAGTCCGTATAGTTGCTGCCATCATCTTTCAGCTTGGTTTTCTCTAGGAACGCGTTGAAGTTGAGGGCAACATTAGCGTGGGCCATTTGATCTACAAGACATATTGTAAAGATTTTATACTAAGTTCATGATAATTAAGTTCATCTAATCAAATTATTCAATGAACTCCCACTCAGATAGACATCCCCCTAGTCATCTAAGTGAAACATGATCCGAGTCAACTAGGCCGTGTCCGATCATCACGTGAGACGGACTAGTCAACATCGGTGAACATCTTCATGTTGATCATATCTTCTATACGACTCATGCTCGACCTTTCGGTCTTCCGTGTTCCGAGGCCATGTCTGTACATGCTAGGCTCGTCAAGTCAACCTAAGTGTATTGCGTGTGTAAATCTGGCTTACACCCGTTGTATTCGAATGTTAGAATCTATGACACCCGATCATCACGTGGTGCTTCGAAACAACGAACCTTCGCAACGGTGCACAGTTAGGGGGAACACTTTCTTGAAATTATTGCGAGGGATCATCTTATTTAAGCTACCGTCGTTCTAAGCAAATAAGATGTAAAACATGATACACATCACATGCAATCAAATAGTGACATGATATGGCCAATATCATTTTGCTCCTTTTGATCTCCATCTTCGGGGCGCCATGATCATCTTCGTCACCGGCATGACACCATGATCTCCATCATCGTGTCTTCATGAAGTTGTCACGCCAACGATTACTTCTACTTCTATGGCTAACGTGTTTAGCAATAAAGTAAAGTAATTTACATGGCGTTGTTCAATGAGACGCAGGTCATACAAAAATAAAGACAACTCCTATGGCTCCTGCCGGTTGTCATACTCATCGACATGCAAGTCGTGATTCCTATTACAAGAACATGATCAATCTCATACATCACATATATCATTCATCACGTCCTTTTGGCCATATCACATCACACGGCATATGCTGCAAAAACAAGTTAGACGTCCTCTAATTGTTGTTGCAAGTTTTTACGTGGCTGCTATAGGTTTCTTAGCAAGAACGTTTCTTACCTACGCCAAAACCACAACGTGATATGCCAATTTCTATTTACCCTTCGTAAGGACCCTTTCCATCGAATCCGTTCCGACTAAAGTGGGAGAGACAGACACCCGCTAGCCACCTTATGCAACTAGTGCATGTCTCACGTAAGCGTACGTGTAAGGTCGGTCCGGGCCACTTCATCCCACGATGCCGCCGAAACAAGATAAGACTAGTAGTGGCAAGAGAATTGACAACATCTACGCCCACAACAAGTTTGTGTTCTACTCGTGCATAGAAACTACGCATCGACCTAGCTCATGATGCCACTGTTGGGGATCGTAGCAGAAATTTAAAATTTTCTACGCATCACCAAGATCAATCTATGGAGTCATCTAGCAACGAGAGGGAAGGAGTGCATCTACATACCCTTGTAGATCGTGAGCGGAAGCGTTCAAGAGAACGGGGTTGATGGAGTCGTACTCGTCGTGATCCAAATCACCGATGATCCTAGCGCCGAACGGACGGCACCTCCGCGTTCAACACACGTACGGAGCAGTGACGTCTCCTCCTTCTTGATCCAGCAAGGGGGGAGGAGAGGTTGATGGAGATCCAGCAGCACGACGGTGTGGTGGTGGAAGTAGCGGGATTCCGACAGGGCTTCGCCAAGCGCTGCGGGAGGAGGGAGATGTGTCACGGGAGGGAGAGGGAGGCGCCAGGGCTTGGGTGCTGCTGCCCTCCCTCCCCCCTCTATATATAGGGTCCCCTGGGGGGGCGCCGGCCCTAGGAGATGCAATCTCTAAGAGGGGGCGGCGGCCAAGGGGGTGGCTTGCCCCCCAAGCCAAGTGGGGCGCCCCCCACCCTATGGTTTCCAACCCTAGGCGCAGGGGAAGGCCCAAGGGGGGCGCACCAGCCCACCAGGGGCTGGTTCCCCTCCCACTTCAGCCCATGGGGCCCTCCCGAATAGGTGGCCCCACCTGGTGGACCCCCGGGACCCTTCCGGTGGTCCCGGTACAATACCGGTGACCCCCGAAACTTTCCCGGTGGCCGAAACTGGACTTCCTATATATAATTCTTCACCTCCGGACCATTCTGGAACTCCTCGTGACGTCCGGGATCTCATACGGGACTCCGAACAACTTTCAGGTTACTGCATACTAGTATCTCTACAACCCTAGCGTCACCGAACCTTAAGTGTGTAGACCCTACGGGTTCGGGAGACATGCAGACATGACCGAGGCGACTCTCCGGTCAATAACCAACAGCGGGATCTGGATACCCATGTTGGCTCCCACATGTTCCACGATGATCTCATCGGATGAACCACGATGTCGAGGATTCAATCAATCCCGTATACAATTCCCTTTGTCAATCGGTACGTTACTTGCCCGAGATTCGATCGTCGGTATCCCAATACCTTGTTCAATCTCGTTACCGGCAAGTCACTTTACTCGTACCGTAATGCATGATCCCGTGACCAAACACTTGGTCACATTGAGCTCATTATGATGATGCATTACCGAGTGGGCCCAGAGATACCTCTCCGTCATACGGAGTGACAAATCCCAGTCTCGATTCGTGCCAACCCAACAGACACTTTCGGAGATACCCGTAGTGCACCTTTATAGCCACCCAGTTACGTTGTGACGTTTGGCACACCCAAAGCACTCCTATGGTATCCGGGAGTTGCACAATCTCATGGTCTAAGGAAATGATACTTGACATTTAGAAAAGCTCTAGCAAACGAACTACACGATCTTGTGCTATGCTTAGGATTGGGTCTTGTCCATCACATCATTCTCCTAATGATGTGATCCTTTATCAATGACATCCGATGTCCATAGTCAGGAAACCATGACTATCTGTTGATCAACGAGCTAGTCAACTAGAGGCTCACTAGGGACATGTTGTGGTCTATGTATTCACACATGTATTACGATTTCTGGATAACACAATTATAGCATGAACAATAGACAATTATCATGAACAAGGAAATATAATAGTAACCATTTTATTATTGCCTCTAGGGCATATTTCCAACACTTTCGTCTTCAAAACTATTGGTATACCTTACTCGGAGCTATAATTTTATTCGTCACATGATATGTGTTTTGCTTGGAGCGTATTTTCAATTGTACTTGCTGTTTGAATAAAATCATTGGATCTGAAATATTGAATGAAAAAGAATCCTCCCATGGCTAGTTAATTATTTGACTACTCAGTGTTGTTCACTCGTATCTTTTGGAGTAGTTTGTCGTTTACTCATGTGCTTCACGTATATCCTATGAGTAAATGGTTGAATAAAATTAATGTCATAAACCTAAATTTATATATGTTTCATATGCTTATAACATGGGGAGTAATGACTTCACACATAATAAGTATAGGTGGTAAACTTATTGAAAGTTAGCAAACGTAGAATTGGTCACTTGAACAATTCATGAAAGAATATTGAAGGAAGAGAGGTTTCAGATATAAATACACTATGTTGGACATCTTTTATGATTGGGAACACTCATTAAAATATGACATGCTAAAGAGTCGATGTTGGACAAGGAAGACAATGTAATGGGTTTTGTTTTCTTATATCTGAAATAAAGTATATTGTCATGGATCACCCAACACGTTGAGCTTGCCTTTCCCCCTCATGCTAGCCAAATTCTTTGCACTAAGTAGAGATGCTACTTGTGCTTCCAAATATCCTTAAACCAAGTTTTGCCATGAGAGTCCACCATACCTATGGATTGAGTAAGATCCTTCAAGTAAGTTGTCATCGGTGTAAGCAATAAAAATTACCCTCTAAATATGTATGATTGACTAGTGTGGAGGAAATAAGCTTTATACGATCTTGTGATGTGGAAGAAATAAAAGCGACGGACTGCATAATAAAGGTCCATATCACAAGTGGCAATATAAAGTGATGTTCTTTCGCATTAAGATTTTGTGCATCCAACCCTGAAAGCGCATGGCAACCTCTGCTTCCCTCTGCGAAGGGCCTATCTTTTACTTTTATCTCTTACCCTTATGCAAGAGTCATGGTGA
>NC_057811.1:27564553-27569756 GCF_018294505.1 Triticum aestivum | reverse complement strand
TTCTGATATATATATATATATATATATATATATATATATATATATATATATATATATATATATCCAATTGGATGTAAGGCATCATGAACTATTATTGTTGACATTACCCTTGAGGTAAAAGGTTGGGAGGCGAATCTATAAGCCCCTATCTTTCTCTGTGTCTGATTAAAACTTTGAACCCATAAATATCGCGTGAGTGTTAGCAATTGTGAAAGACTAAATGATAGTTGAGTATGTGGAGTTTGCTAAATCAAAGATCTGACATAGACTCTTCCTGAAAATAAGATGAATTGCAATTGTTTGATGACTGAGAATATTGCTTGTTAGTTTTCAAGAAAGTTTATGATCTATACTTTAAACATGTGATTTGCTTGTTACTTGATCATGAAAAGTTTTATGAGATGAGCTATTGTTATGACATATAATGATGCTAGAAAAAGTGATTAGAATTATCATTGATCAAACTTAAAGCACTTGCTAGCGTTCACACTTCATAAATTATTTCTTTTATCATTTACCTACTCGAGGACGAGCAAGAATTAAGCTTGGGGATGCTGATACGTCTCCAACGTATCTATAATTTATGAAGTATTCATGCTATTATACTATCCTTCTAGGATGTTTTATATGCATTTATATGATATTTTATATGATTTTTGGGACTAACCTATTAACCTAGAGACCAGTGCCAGTTTCTGTTTTCTCCTTGTTTTAGAGTATCGCAGAAAAGGAAAACTAAACGGAGTCCAATTGACGTGCCACTTGACGGAGATCATTTTTGGACCAAAAGAAGCCCACGGAGTACCAGAAGCAAGCCAGAAGAGTCCCGGGCTGCCCACGAGGGTGGGGGGCGCGCCCCCTGCCTCGTGGACAGCCCGGAGACCCGCCTGACGTGAAATCAATGCAAACCTCTTCTATATATACCCAAACTTCCAGAAACAAACCTAGATCGGAAGTTCCGCCGCCGCAAGCCTCTGTAGCCACAAGAAGTCAATCTAGGCCCTCTCTGGCACCCTGCCGGAGGGGGCCATCATCATCGGTGGCCATGGAGGAGTATCCCGGAGGGGCCATCATCACCATGAAGGCCAAGGACTAGAAGGTGGAGGCCATGGAGGAGGAAACACAAGGGGGAGAACCTCTCCTCCTCTCTTCCGGTGGCGCCGGAGTGCCATCGGGAGGGGAATCATCGCCACGGTGATCGTCTTCATCAACATCACCATCATCATCACCATCCTCATCTCTTTTACGCGGTCCACTCTCCCGCACCCCGCTGTAATCCCTACTCGAACATGGTGCTTTATGCTAGATATTATGATCCAATGATGTGTTGCCATCCTATGATGTTTTGAGTAGATATCTTTTGTCTTTGGGTTGATTGATGATCTAGATTGGTATGAGTTGTATGTTTTACTTTGGTGCTGTCCTATGGTGCCCTCCGTGTCGCGCAAGCGTGAGGGATTCCCTCTATAGGGTGTTGCAATACGTTCATGATTCGCTTATAGTGGGTTGGTGAGTGACTGAAACACAAACCCGAGTAAGAGGGATTGTTGCGTATGGGAATAAAGAGGACTTGATGCCTTAATGCTATGGTTGGGTTTTACCTTAATGATCTTTAGTAGTTGCAGATGCTTGCTAGAGTTCCAATCATAAGTGCATATGATCCAAGTAGAGAAAGTATGTTAGCTTATGCCTCTCCCTCATATGAAACTGCAATAGTGATTACCGGTCTTGTTAACAATTACCTAGGACAATTCCGCACACCGATCCACCATTATTCCACACTCGCTATTTATAATACTTAGTAATTTATTCTAACTTTATGATAACAACACCTACTTTTATATTTTAGCTCTCCGATATCATACAAAGTTATCCTCTTCATACCCACAACATAGTTTTATTTCTCGTTGCTAGTTGGAAGCAAACGTTCGGTGTACATAGAGTCGTATCAGTGGCAGATAGGGCTTGAGAGAATATTGATCTTACCTTTAGCTCCTTGTGGGTTCGACGCTCCATACTTATCACTTCCACCTTTGGAAATTGCTACGATGATTCCCTGCACTTGGGGATTATCAAGCACCTCAGTAGAGAAAGCCGAAAACTGACTGTCATGATGCGGCGAGAGCTGGTCAGCTGTTCGAGAGGTTCCAAATTGTTAGAGATTTTTTCTGCTTCTTGCGAATAATCAGTTCCTCCGATTAGGTGTGTACAACGCCCCTAGTTCGGCCTTCCGAACACCAGGGGCTTCGCCAACTTTCTTAATTGTCAAACTCCTATGGCTAAGTGAGGGCGGTAAAGGCCGCATAGTCTGATTGCCTTGTTCGTTGCACTAAACACCTCCTTTAAGGACCAGAATGTGGAGTAAAGAGTGTTTAGATTTACCTCGAACACCCCCATACTATCTACGTGGGGGCAGAAGCCGACGACTGGTCAACCCTCAGATTTCATAAACGGCCGCACAGGAGGTAAAATGTAAATCGCAAGCATTATAATACATAACATCATTGTTCCATATTATAGGACAGGATAATACAAATGTTCTCATGGGAATATGACATCCTTCGAACATTGCTCCGCCACAAGGCGGGACCCCTCCAGGACACCATCAAAATAGAGCTCGGGTCGACGATGCTCCTTGCCCTCCGGCGGCCCCTCGGTCATCAGCTTCTTGGCATCCAGCTTTGCCCAATGCGTCTTGATGCGGGCAAATGCCATACGCGCACCTTCAATACAGACAGACCGCTTCACGGCTTCGAGCCGCGGACAGGCACTTACAAGCCACTTAAGAAGTCTGAAGTAGCTGCTAGGTATAGGTTCGGCAGGCCACAACCGGACTATCAGGTCCTTCATGGCTAGCTCTGCCGACTTGTGCAGCTCGACCAACTGCTTTAGCTGGTCGCTGAAGGGCACCGGATGTTCGGGTCCAAGATATTGGGACCGGAATAGCTTCTCCGTAGACATCCCTTCTTCGGCTCTATAATGCTCGGCAACATCTGATATACTGCAGGGCAGATCCGTAAACGCCCCTGGAAAACCCAAATTCAGATAAGTGCAAGGAACGTTTCTTCTACATACTTGCTTTGCATAGTGAAAGACTTACCCGCCGCAATCTTCTTGGCCGCCTGAATTTCCTGGAGGGCGTTCTGGGCTTCGGCTCGTGCATCCTGTGCGCTCTGGCGGGCCTTCGACAGTTCGGACTCTTGCGCCTTACAATCGCGCTCCAAGGACTCAAATATCTCGATCGCGCCCTGGAGCTGTTGCTACGCTTTGCCAACCCGGGCCTCGTGCTTCTCGCGCGCGGCGTGTTCCTTGGCCGCTTTGTCCTCAGCCTCGGCTAACACCTTCTTGAGGGCTGCCACCTCGGTCGTGGCCCCTAATAAAGTTTATGACACCTTAGTCCGGACGGACTATTCATTTTTTCTTAAAATGTACCCGCAGGTTACTACATACCTTGGCTATCCTCCAGCTGCTTCTTCACGAGGCCGAGCTCCTCCTCGGCCCGCTCCAGTTTCCGCTTCAGTCCGAAGACCTCCGCAGCATGAGCGGTGGCAGCCTGCAGCGATACCTGCTTATTCACATAGACAACTTATGTTAGACTCATGCGATATTTCTTCTTGATCCTCTGTTCGGCTTTTTCTTCCCGAACACCAAACAGAGCATCAGGGGCTACTGTCTATACTGTGATATTCTTCCTACAAACACATTACTTACCTCAAAGCCCGATAGAAGGCTAGTGCAGGCTTCGGTCAGTCCGCTTTTGACGAACTGAACCTTCTCTATTACCGTGCCCATAAAGGCGCGGTGTTCATCCACAATAGAGGCGCCTCGTAGCGCCTCCAGCAGATTATCCGGTGCATCTGGTTGGACAGAGGTCACCGGCAGAACAGGCACATTCCTTCCTTTTGGGGATTGCCGTTCGCTGGACTCCAGAGCCGCGTAGATCTCCGGAATGGTATCCGGCTCAGGTACGAAGGGAACTTGGCCCCCGTCACCAGTCCCGATAGGGGCTTTTTCCCCCATGTGTCCGGCGACTGAGGAATCGTCCTGGGGCGCCACCCCGACGATCTCCGGAAACTCCCCCCGGTCGGGGAAGGTCTTTTGCGACACCACCTCGTCGTCACCCTTGGGAGAGACAGAATGAGCAGGTGGCGGAGACATGCTAGCCATCTCCTTTGAGTCTAGCGATCCCTCTGTCGAGGATCGCGGGGAGCCATCGCGTGCCGGACTGCAATAACAAAGTTTAAGGTATATCAATATTACAAACCGGGAAGGCCAGACGTTTTTGGATTCTGGTACTTGCGAGGCGGCCCGAGGCTTGGTCCGGCGAGGTCGCTGCGGACTGCTATCTGTAAGTGCATCTAGTGCCACCCCTAGTTGGTTTTGGAGTATTGACAACAAACCTGGTTGAGGGACTAATGTGTTTGTGAGATGTCGGGGGTTGGGTGCGACATATGCCAAAGGATGGCTTATCAAGGTGGGAGCGAGTAGAACGTCGCCGGTGCCTGGAAGCGGGATGAGGCGTAGACATGTACGCCGGCGAACTTTACCCAGGTTCGGGGATCTCCGTGGAGATAACACCCCTAGTCCTGCTCTGCGGGGTCTCCGCATGATCACTAAGGCACTAGTGGTACAATGGTGCTCCTTGAGCTGTTTGCTAGAGGTGGAAGAAGGCAGGCACGCTCTCTCCTCCTCTAGGTATGAGTCTAGTTCTAACAGGTTCAAACCCTTTGCATGGGTGCCCTGGGGGGTTTATATAGGCCTACCCCCAGGGGTACATTGGTAATCTGCCGGGTGTAGGACCCGGCTGTCAGTGTCTCTGGACGCCGGCTTCTCCGCCGGCTGCTGGGGCCCGCCGCCCGGTGGGCCCCGCCGACTGGTCTGGTACGGGGCCGACAGGCCGCTCCCGCAGCTCGCGGGTCTTGCCGGCTGCTGATCACTATAGCCGTGATGCTAATGACGCAGGCTTGGTCGGGGGAGCGTGGCTACAGTCCCGCCGCCTGGCGGGCGATTACTGTAGCCACACCGCATCTCATCAGGTTGATGGCGCAGGGGGCCCGAGGGAGGGATAAGCCGCCTGCTGGAGGCTGGCTTCCCTCAGGGCCGGCTGCCCTGGCTTCCTCTGTCTTCAGGGCTCTCACTGCCTGGTAGGGCCTGCCGCCTGCAAGACATACCGACAGGCCGTCGTGGGAACAGGGCTCCGCCT
>NC_057811.1:27556025-27564309 GCF_018294505.1 Triticum aestivum | reverse complement strand
CGTACGGTGCACTGTGACCACGCCCGGCCCTGGATTCGGGGGGATGGGGTATGCTGTAGCCATGCCCTGTCTTGTCTCCTTGATGAGGGCGCAGACTTGGAGGGCGCCACGGGCCGAGTGCTAGGGGCCGGGCTCTCTGGAGGCCGCCCACTAGGAGTCGGCCTGCTGTGATGCCGTCTTCTGGAACTCGGCCGCCTTCTGACAGTCGGCCGCTCGGCCAACCGTCCGCCAGAAGGCGGAGATCTATCTTGACGTCTTGAGGGGCGCAGCCGGCCCCATTGTCTTGAAAAGTTCGGGGGCTCGGGTTAGGCTACCCGTGGCCCATTACTCCGACAGTAGTCCCCGAAGCTGGTGAGGGGCCACGGTTCAAGGAGAAGGGAAGCCTCAACAGTTTCCTCCTCCGGGTGCTCTGAAGGAAACTCCATCCGACTTCTGGGGAGCCGGTCGGCAGGAGTCGGATACGTCCCGTCGGATCCTTCTGGGATTTCGAATGCATCAGCGGGAACCAGGTGGCGTGCTTGCTAAGCTTCTCGGCCCATCGCCCGTCGTGGGCGTGCCACATGGCGCCAGCCAGCCGGGTCGGCCTGCCAGCCCACGCGCGTGATGGGACGCGACCGCAGGCCAGGCCCGCCACCACCGGGCCTCGGCCTGCGAGCGGATCCGCTGCGGCCGAGGCGGGCGGTTGGGTTTCCCCGTGGAGTTACCGCGTGCAGTAACCCGCACGGTAAAGGCGGGAGCGTGGGGTCGTGGGCACAGTTAATCCCACGATCCCACGCCCACCCCCTCGGCTTCGTAGCCCGTAGGCTATAAGTACGGCGAGGAGAGGGAGCGGCGAAGCACGCGTGCCCCTCCACCCCACTCTCCCTTCTTCTTCTTCCTCTCGCCGTAGTGCCCCGAGCCCCGCCGAAGCGCTGCCGCAGTTCTTCTCCGTCAAGTCCGTCTGTCAACCTCTCGCCCCCATGGCGCGCTCCGGAGCCTGGGACGACTCCACAGTCCACGAAGACCACATCGACTTCCTCCGCCAGACGCGGAGGCTGCCCAGCAAGGACTACGTGAGGGTTCGCCTCGCGCCGGAGGGGGAGATCTTGCCGGCGCCGGAGGAGGGCGAGCGGGTCGTCTTCCGCTCGCACTGCCTGCGCGGCCTCGGCCTGCCGCGAGTGGCTTCTTCCGGGCCTTCCTCGAATTCTACAATCTCCACCCGCATCACCTCACCCCGAACATGGTGGTGCTGCTGTCCGCCTTCGTCACTCTATGTGAAGGTTTCCACGGTGTCCTCCCCACTATTGAGCTTTGGGGGGGAGTTTTTCTACACCAAGCTCGGCACCGTCGTTGCGGGCGTGCCGGCTCAATGCGGCACCTTCATCACGGTGCGGATGCCGGGAGGCGACAATCCATTTCCTCCCATCACGCAGATCCAGTCGGTGAAGATGTGGCAGCAGTCGCACTTCTACGTGAAGAGCATCTTCACGAAGGGTGACTGGGTCAACCTGCCGGCATACGGTGCCGGCTCGCCGGCCGGGAGGCGGCCCAACTGGTCGTACCGGGCCAAGACACTATCGCCTTCTGGAGCCGCCGCCATCGCGCGGCTCCGGGTGTTGGTACAGTCGGAGGGCCTGACCGGGCCCGACTTGTTGTCCGCCATCGTGGCGCACCGGGTGCTCCCGTTCCAGGGTCGCCCTCACATGATCTGTCAGATGAGCGGGCATCGGGACCCAAGCCGGCTGTGCACCAAGGAGATGCCTCACGCAGAGGTAGCTCATAAGGTGAACTACCTTGCGAACTGCAAGCTCACGGAAGAGTGGCAGTTCGGCAAGGAGCCGTATTCTCGCGCCGACCCCCCACCTATGGTAAATTTCCTTTCCTTCTCTCTCTCTCTCTTTCTTTTTGCCAAGTTCCGTTTGCCTAACCTGGCCAACCGGCTCCTCGAATAGAGCTCCCTCCTCCAGCCGGCAGCCGGCGCCGCGGGGCCGGAGCGTCGATTTCTCCCCGACCGGGCGGAGAGCGACGTGGATGACCCCGACATGGGGGCGGCGGCCTTGGAGGACGACGCCGAGGGACGGGGCGGTGCAGCAGGAGGCTCAGGGCTCAGAGCCGGCCTCGAGGACTGGCCAGACGACGACACGGGGGAAGTCGTCCCGCGCCACCAGCCGGGGTCTGACCAGCAGGGCGCGAGCTCGTCTGCCGTGCCAAAAGCCCAAGGTGGTGCGCACAAGCGCAGGGCCGCGCTGAGCCATTTCGACAGCCGGCCGAAGAAGCCCAGGGGCTCGGCCGCAGCGACCAAGCGGGATGAAGCGGCCGCAAAAGCCATCCGCTTCCGCAAGGCGATGAAGGATCCGCAGCTGGTTTCCGCATAAGTACTGTCTTCCTCTCGTACTTTCTCCTTCCTTGCTGATCTTGTCTGAGTTTCTTCGCTTTGTTTCCCTTGATCTAGGGCCCCGCTCTCTCTTGAGAAGTCGGCCGCCGCCTCCATCGTGGGGTCGGCGGAGACTTCCACCACAACCCGGCGGATCGATCCGGCCGCCGACCTCCGGGAGGCGACGGAGCGGAACGCGCGGGAGGCGCGCGAGGAGTAGGAAGCCGCCCGCCTGGAGAAGGCGGAGGCAGACAGGGCGGAGGCCGCCGCTTTGAAGAAGCTGGCGGAGGCCGAGGCCGCCACCGCGGTGAAGAAGCAGGCCGAGAAAGCCGCACGCCGTCAGTCGGCGATGTTTGTCACCCCCCTGAACTCTGCGCCCCCACCACCGGAGTTCGTGGCGCAGACTGGGGGAGCCGGCGGTGAGCACCCTATCATGGAGAGGGACAGCGGCGACGTCGCCATGCCGGACGTAATCGTGCCCCCGCCACCACCTTCTAAGGAGGCGCGAGACAAGCAGCCGGCCGACCCGCCGGCGCCACCAGCCGGAAACGAGATGGTGATGAGCCCGACTCCCGGGGTCCGCACACCCTTACGCTGCCGGCTCGCGAAGGCGGCCTCGGCGCCACGCCCGCTGGAGACCGGCACCGCAAGCTCCTCGATCCCGGACACCGAGGCGACCAGCGCCGCACCCACTGGGTGGGTGCGGGGAGGCGGGACGGGCCCTCTGAACAAGGCGATCCTGGACGTTCAAGCCAAACTCCGCGCCGAGGCCGACGATCTCAAGCATTGCAACAAGGCATTCCTGGAATCGCGAGAGGCCATCCGGGTACGCTTCTTGCTTCTTCGTTTTTAATTCTTGTATTGCTTTGTGGGGGTGCTCCAGCACACCCACTAGGTGTAGTCCCCGAGTTTCGGGCCGACTACTGAGCAGGCGGCTCGGAACTTTAATTAGCAAGCTCCGAGTACTAATATCTTTGCTACAGGACTATCATAACCTCCGTGCGACCGCCTTCAACTCCAAAGTCCAGGAGTTGGATCAACGTGCCGTCGAATTGTTGGAGAGCCGGAGTAAGTCTTCTTCTTTCTCTGTGGGGGGGCGTTGGCACACCCGCGGGCTGTAGTCCCCAAGATTCGGGCCGACTGCTGAGCAGTCAGGCCGGATCTTCCTGGCAACTTCATCTTTCTTCGCTGATTGTTGACGTCCTTTCTTCTTCTTCTTTTGCAGAAGCCAACGCCACCCTGCAGCAGCAGCTGGGAGAAGCCAACACCGCGCTGCGCGCCAAGGAGGCAGACTGTAACAGGCTGGCCGAGGAGCGTGACCGGCTGGTCACGCAGCTGGCGGAGCAGGCGGAGCTTCTCAAGAAGGCCCAGAAGGAGGCGGAAGACAAAGAGACCGGCCTCCTTGCTGAGTTCGCGGCCGAACGCTCCGCCTGGACCGACAAGGAGGCGATGCTGACTGCCAGCCTCGGCGAGGTTGAAGACATGGTCGACGGTAAGCTGCCTTCTTTACTCTTTCTTCAAACTACCGGCCTCTGATCAAGCCGACTTCTTGTTTCTGATCTGACTCTTAGCTTTTTTTGTCTGAGCAGACTTCTTCCCGGGTCACTCTGGCGCTGCCAACCAGGCTATCGAGGCTGACCACGAAGGACGGAGGGCGGAAGGCGAGCAGATCGCTGCCGACGCCCCCCGCACTTTTGGCGAGCAACTTCTCAGCATCCAGGCTCGTCTTCGGCCGGCTCATCGGATGCTGCGCCGCCTTCAGCGTGTCGGCGCCCAAGCGATCGCCGCCCTGTGGCCAGACATGCTGGCTCCACGCACACCCAGCCGGACTGCCGACTGGCTGGAGGTGGCGGCCGGCCGTCTTGAGGCATGGAAGGGCTCCTCGGCCCGGGCCGGAGCATGCCGGGCCTTTGAGATCGTCAAGGCGTGATACCCTGGGCTAGATCTAGCCCAGTTGACCACGTATCGACTGGAAGCCCAGGAGGAGCTGGTGGCGGTGGAGGATGACTTTGTCAAACGAGCGGCGGCAATCGCCGAGTACACCAACACCAGCATCTTCGTCCCGGAGCTGGCCGAGAACGGTGCCGAGGCGCCACCGGAGTGGTTTGGGCTGAACCCGGAGGATGGCGAGGACTCGGCCGAGGTGATCGACTCCAGCGACGAGGGAGAAGACGAAGAGGAGGAGGAAGGTGAAGAGGAGGCACCAGAGGTCGGAGCCGACGGCCAACCTCAACGCGACCGCGCCTCCAGCAACGAGCCGCGCGCGAGCGAGCCGGCTGCTGCTGAGGGCGACCAAGCGGAGACCGACCAGCCGGCCGCCCAACCAGCCGGCACCACTGACTCCACCATTCCGCCGACTCCGTCTGCTGCTTCCTAGGCTGCTATTTACCTTTGCTTCTTCCTGCTTATCGGTCTCAACAACTTTGTTAATTTCGCACAATCCCACCCGCGGGGTGTATTTCAAACTCCTGTTGAATATCGGCCAAGGGCCTTTTGATGTGTAAATATCTTATCTGAGTTCTATCTTTCCTTGCTTTCTGCTCTTTTGGCTTTTTTCCCGCCTTCCCTTGGTTGCCGTCTTGCCAGCCGAACAGCCGCTCTGTGGACTGTGGCTGGGTCAAGTACTTCGCCACTTTCGGGAAGGCAAGTCTAATGGGATAACACAAATGACAGGTGTAATACTTATCATATAGATAAAAGAGGGCAGTCCCCGAGCTCTTGTCAGGGGACCCGGAGTCTTTGTACTTAATACAAAAGTTGGCGTGGTACATACTGCTTTTAACTGTAAAACCTTCGAAGGAGATTCACATTCCATGGTCGCTCTGTCTCCTTGCCGGAGTCATCTCTTTTGCGTGCTCGAGGTTTCTGAGCGTCGATGAGGTAGTAGGAGTCGTTGCCCAACACCTTGCTGATGATGAAGGGGCCTTCCCAAGGTGCCGAGAGCTTGTGCTGGATGGCTGTTCGCTGGATCAGCCGGAGCACAAGGTCTCCTTCTTGGAAGGATCTTGGCTTGACCTTTTGGTTGTAGTATCGGCGCAGACTCTGCTCGTAGATGGTGGATCGGCTGAGTGCCAACAGCCGGCCCTCTTCCAGCAGATCGACACCGTCTTGTCGTGCTTCTTCTGCCTCCTCTTCGGTGTACATGGTGACTCGAGGGGAGTCGAATTCTATGTCCGTCGGGGTGACGGCTTCGGCACCGTAGACGAGGAAGAAAGGAGTGAAGCAGGTTGACTTGTTCAGGGTTGTGCGCAGACTCCAGAGGACGGCTGACAGCTCGTCGAGCCAGCAGCCGGCCGAACGCTCCAGAGGCTCGACCAGTCGGGGCTTGATGCCAGACAAAATAAGGCCGTTTGCTCGCTCCACTTGGCCGTTTGACTGCGGATGGGCTACAGACGCTAAGTCCAGTTGGATGCCCTGCATCGCGCAAAAACGGGCCAAGGCGCCTTTGGTGAAGTTCGTGCCATTGTCGGTGATGATGCTGTGTGGTATGCCATACCGGATGGTGATGTCGGAGATGAAAGTCACAGCAGTCGGACCATTCAATTTCTTGATTGGTTTTGCTTCTATCCACTTGGTGAACTTGTCCACCGCGACAAGTAGATGAGTCATGCCACCTCGTGCTGTTTTGAATGGTCCCACCATGTCCAGGCCCCAGACAGCGAAGGGCCAGGCAATGGGGATAGTCTTGAGTGCAGAAGCTGGCTGATGGGGCTTGGAGCGGAACTTCTGGCACCCTTTGAATTTCTGGACCAAGTCTTTGGCGTCTTCTAGAGCAGTCGGCCAGAAAAAATCATGGCGGAAAGCTTTGGCAACAAGTGCTCTTGAAGCCGCGTGGTGACCACACTTGCCTTGATGGATGTGGCACCCCGGCTCAGAGCGACCGGTTTACCCTGCATTGCCAGCCCAGAGATCATGTCTTCTGGGAATACACAACATATTGGTACAGAAAACAACCGCTTTATTGATGCTAGCGGAACAGAGTTCATATTACAACAGTGGTCGAGGCCAAGCGGCACACTCGGTGCGGCGGAACAATATGTACATTATTTAGTGAACATAAAGGGGCCTCGACTCGAACAACTACGTGGCAGCGGAATAACGTCGTAGCGGAAGCTCCATATCACAGGGACACTGATGTGGACACGATCTAGACTCGAACATCGCTCCTTTCCAACAAGACTTTCCTGAAATCTGGCTTGACACGCCAGGTCAGTACATTGAATGTACTTGCCAGCTCACAACAAGCATAATCATAATGACAAACAATACCATGATATTTAACCAATTATTAATAATGCAACATTATATGTCAACATGCTGTGATCAAGCCCGAACGTCCCTCAGGACAACTTACCAACTGTGATCATCTCTGGACCACATACACACCACCATAGTGGTCTTTCTCAAGAACAACTCGTGATCCTTACGGCGATCACAACCACGACCATCATTTGGTCCCAAATACCTCGATGGCCTTTTTGCCATCCATTGGCAATGCAAAGTTCATAGCTTAGTGTGCAATTTTTATTAAACATTGACTCATGGTGGGACCTAGTACGAGGTGTCCGTGACCGTGGACTCGGCTATCGATAGATTATACACTCTGCAGAGGTAGCACACTGTACCCACACCACGGAACCCATGGCCTCGCACTCCCATTCGGGTGGACCAACGGCATTCCGACAAAACCCCTCCATTGTCACAGCACTCTCCCGGCCACTCCGACCCAAATCCCCAACGGGCTGGTCCTGGGTGGCCCCGTGTCTACCAAAGACACCCCGACCACCGTCGTGGTCAAAACACTCCCACTCAGGGACTCGGTACCATAATCTCATCAACGAGCACACAAGATTATGTGTGCTTACCGGGCCAGGGCAAACACGACATAATCTTCCCTAGATGGAGGCACCGACCAGAGGCCGTGTCAATGGACCGAATCAAGGCCTTCCCACAAGGAAAATGTGGTTGCACTGGAAAGAAACTCGATTCAGCGGCACCATGACCCAGTCAACGGTATATTCAAGTTGAGTTATATTCAGGATTAACTTTTAACTAAAAATGACCGGTGTCATAGCATGCCATGAAATGCAAAACAACACATGCATCACATATTGATACAAATGACCGACGTCATCCATATGCACACCAAGCATAAACGTCAACAACTCATATTACTCTACTTGCTCAAAATGACTCACAACTTAACCAAAATATTTTGCAACAAGTTTTATTAATTTCCTACGCAAGAAAGTAACTCCGATAAATTTTTCATATGCTTGACGAAAAGATATCATTATCAACAACTCTTAATTTCTTTATCACTAAGTTGGGTTCAAACATTCTGTAAGACAAGTAATATGATTAAACAAGTATTTGACAGAATATTTTCTAACAAATTTTTATCAATTTAAGAATGCAAACACAAAGCTTTAAATAATTACTCACATGCATAACAAAATTATTTCTAACATCACCTCAAATAAATTTTAACTTGCTTTACCCACTTAAGCTAGTTTCAACTATTCTGTAGATCAAGCATAACAACTGACCAATACTTAACAAATACAAATAATTCAATAATTATTTAAATGCATGGGTTAATCATTTCATTTAAGTGAGAAAATCACAAATATTGAAATGGCATCATAAAAATGTTGCTGTGGCTTGCCTTAGTGCAGATGAGGTTCACAAGCCTCCTGGTGATCCTCAAGACAAGCCTCACCTTCTGAAAATAATTTTAAACACAAAAAGAGAATATCAAGAACACTTCTAAAATTCACCAGAAATTCTAAACAGCTCAGAAAAATCTCATCTTTGGTGAGTTGTTAGATTTCCTTTCAAAGAACACAATGCAAAAAGAATCATCTCATTTGGACTTATGGTTAAAAAGTTAAAATTATTTGAAGCTCTCTGGAATATAAATGAATTTGA
>NC_057811.1:27532827-27555737 GCF_018294505.1 Triticum aestivum | reverse complement strand
CCCAGGGGCGCCACCACTCGTACCGCTTCGCGCGTGTACTGAGGGGCTGACTAGCGGGCCCCGCTAGTCAGGTGGGGGAAGAGGGAGAGAGAAACAGAGAGGGCCGCGGCTTCGCCGGAGCTCTCGCCGGCGACGAGGGCTCCTTGGCCCAAACGAGAGGGAGGGATTGAGAGAGGGGACGATGGCGCACCTGCTCGTACCCGTAGCGTGGCTAGGGATGGTCGGACGGCGTCGGAAACTAGCTCGCAAGCGGAGGCAGAACATGGAGGTCGCTGGAGTTGAGGAAGACGGCGAGCAGAGGTTACTCCAGAGGCTCCAAGTGGGCGAGATGGCCTCACCGGAGAGAGGCGGAGGCCTTGGAGGGGTCGCCCAGGCCTGGGAGGGGCTGGAGCTACCGCGACGACCAGAGGGGATCGCCGGCGAGCTCGAGCTCGGGGACGGCGGCCCGAGGCCTGCCCGGCCGGGCTATGGCTTCCTACTTGATCGTGGGGTGTGTGTGAGTGCTGGATGGTGCTTGAGGAGGCTGGGGGTGGCTCTATTTATAGGCGAGCGGCGAGGGTGCTTCGGGCTCCGCCGGTGGACACCTGTCCACGGCGCCCGGCGACGAGCGGCGTAAGTGAGAGGGGGAGAAGGCGACGGAGGTCACGCGGCCACTGTGGGCAAGCGGAGACGAGCACAGGATCAAGGGGATGGCGATGAGCACAGTGCGCTCCGCACTGTTGGGCTGGCCGGACCTTGCCCGTGCTCGCTGCGGCGAGCTCCGGCATCGGCGAGTGCCAGGGAGGAGTTAAAGACGTCGAGACGATGATGGTGGCGGGGTTTGGCATGGTTGGGCAGGCGGGGGAAGCGAGCACGCTCGAACAGAGCACTCGGCGTCACCCAGAGCGCGTCGACACGCATGCCTGGCATCATGGACACGCGTGGTCACCGCGCGAACTCTCTCCTCAGGCCAGCCTTCGTCCAAAAATCATGTCTGGCATGTTGTTCGTGGTAGTTTTGAAGTTTACCACGGTTTGGTTTGGATCCAGGTGCAGTAGAGAAGATTTTACAAGCCAGGTAAGTTTCTGGTCAGTAACTTTGTGATGTTACTATGGTCAAGTGGCTGGGAGTTTGGGGGTGTGCTTTGGAGGCTAGTTATAAGTTATTAAGGTAAAGATGCACAAGAAAGTTCAGGTCAAATGGAGCAAGTAAAATGGTAGTTGCTGTAGAAACCACCATTTCTGTCCAGAACAGAAAAGATTTTCTGTAGAAAAAATATTCCAAAAAGTGATGAGATATTTTTGCTCAAGGAGGTGCCCTAGGGTCCCTAGAATATTTGTGAATTATCTTAGAATTTTCTGAGCCATAAAAATTAGGGTTGGCTTGAAGCAAACAGATCTGGCTTAGGGTTTTTGAGAGAAAATGAATATTTTTCATTTAAGAAAAATATTCCAAAGGTTATTTTGTGGTGGATCAGAAGTGAAGTGATGGTTTGGGAGAGAAGTGAACACTTGGGTGAAAGCCAAGGATGCCCAAGTGTTTAAGTCCAAATCAAAAGATTCAGAAACTCCAAGTTTCAAAAACTTTCAAATGAAATTTCAAGCAAATAAGAAAAGGGCAAAAACCAGGCTGTTACAATGGATATCTTTGAGGATTGCTTGGCCTTGCTCCGGCTCCACGCAGCGCTGGTAAACACCAGTCACGTTGCGCCTCACAAGTTCTCTGTTGACGATGGTGTATGCTGCTGCCCGGCGTTGCACTTGTCGGGCCGAGATCTCGTCAGTTGGCAGTTTTTTGTTCACCAGGAAGTTGAGGATGGGGTGGGCCTATGAAGGCGCTGCGACTTCTTCGACTGCTAGGACGGCTACTTGCACGAGGGCGGTTGGGCTGGGAGGCGGTGGGTTGGAGTCGGCCGCCGCTTGCTAAATTGATGAAGTCCCCGGGCTGACTGCTGCAGTACCCGGGTCGGGCTCTGAGGTCCCAGGGCCAGGTGCGACTGTTGCAGTCCCCGGGCCGCCTGCCGAAGTTCCCGTGCCGGCTGCTGGGGCTCTCAAGTCGGATCCGACTGCTTCAGGAGGAGCCGGCACAAAGATGGAATCCGACTCTGACGATGGTTTAACAGACGGTTTGAGGAGGCGTTGCACGGCGACGCCGGCTGGTATTGCTTGCCGGGTGGAGCCAATTCGTGCCAAGGCGTCGGCTTGCTCATTGTCATTTCTTGGCACGTGGAGGAACTCGCACCCTTCGAAGTATCCACCGAGTTGCTGTACGAGGAAGCGGTAGCTGGCCATATTTGCATCCTTGGCGTCCCAGTCGCCCGATGACTGCTGGACCACCAAGTCGGAGTCTCCATAGCACAGGATCCGGCGAATGCCGAGTTCCTTGGCAAGCCGAAGCCCGTGTATGAGCGCTTCGTATTCGGCTACGTTGTTGGAGGCGGCAAAGTGAATTTGTAGCACATATCTGAGCTTGTCGCCTTTGGGAGAGGTGAGGACGATGCTGGCTCCCAAACCGGTGCGCATTTTTGAACCATCAAAATGCATCCGCCAATGGGTGGAATCTGGCGCTGGCGGCAGGTACTGGGTCTCGACCCAGTCGATGAGGAAGTCGGCCAATGCTTGTGACTTGATGGCGGTGCAAGGCTGGTAGTAGATGGTGTATGGGGCCAAATCTATGGCCCATTTGGCCACTCGGCCCGAGACATCTCGGCTTCCAATGATCTCGGCAAGCGGAGCTGTGCAGACCATAGTGATTGGGTGCTCTTGGAAGTATGGCTTCAGCTTCTTGGCAGCAAAGTGCACGCCATAACACATCTTCTGGTAGTGGGGATAGTTCTGCTTGGAAGCGGATAGTACTTCGCTCAGGTAATACACCGGCCTTTGGACTGGTAGGGCTTTGCCTTCTTCCTTGCGTTCCACCACTATGACTGTGCTGACCACCCGGCTGGTAGCGGCGATGTAGAGGAGCATGGGCTCCTTAGGAGTCAGGGCTGCCAGGACAGGAGGAGTGGTCAACATTTTCTTGAGCTGGAGAAAAGCTTCATCCTCCTTGTCGTTCCACTCGAAAAAAGTGGTCTTCTTCATGAGCTGATACAGCGGAAGAGCCTTCTCGCCCAGCCAACTGATGAAATGGCTGATGGATGCCAAGCAGCCGGTGAATTTTTGCACATCCAACAGTCGGGTGGGCACCTCCATCCTCTCGATGGCCTTGATCTTCATAGGGTTGCACTCTATACCGCGTTCTGAGACCAAGAAGCCAAGAAGCTGCCCGGCTGGTACTCCAAAGACACATTTCTCCGGGTTGAGCTTGATCTGAAATCGGCGCAAATTCTCAAAGGTCTCCTTGAGATCTTCTAGTAGCGTCCCACGCTTCTCCGTCTTCACCACCACATCGTCCACATAGACATGGGCGTTTCTGCCGAGTTGCTTGAGGAGACATTTCTACATGCATCGTTGAAACGTGGCGCCGGCGTTTCTCAAGCCGAACGTCATGGTCAGGTAACAGAAGGCTCCGAATGGCGTGATGAAGGCGGTCTTCAGCCTGTCGGCCGGGTTCAGCTTGATCTGGTGATACCCGGAGTATGCATCCAAAAAACTCAACAGCTCGCATCTGGCTGTAGAGTCAATCACTTGGTCAATTCTTGGCAGAGCAAATGTGTCTTTGGGGCATGCTTTGTTGAGGCTGGTATAATCAATACACATGCACCACTGCTTGTTCTTCTTCAGCACTAGGACCGGGTTGTCTAACCACTCTGGAAAGAACACCTCCATGATGAAGCTGGCTGCCAGAAGCCGGGCTATCTCTTCTCCAACAACTCTTCTTTTCTCTTCTGACAGGCGGCGCAAAGGCTGCTGGACTGGCTTGGCATCAGGTCGGACGTGTAGCTTGTGCTCGGCGAAATCCGTCGGGACACCCGGCATGTCCTTGGGGGACCATGCGAAGATGTCCCGATTCTCACGGAGGAAATCGACGAGGTCGCCTTCCTATTTACTGTCAAGGTTTGCACCTATGACAGCGTACCTCTCCGGGTGCTCCGGGTCCAAGGGTATCTTCTTTGTTTCTTGGGCCAGCTTGAACGAGCCCTCGGCTTCCGACTCCTTGAGGTTGGGTGACATTTCCGGCTACTTGCCTGCCATTGCCACAACCTGGTCAAGGAGCCGCTTCTTCGCTGCGATCACGAGGGACTCAGCCAACCGGCTGCTCTCTGCAGCGCAGGCAGACGACTTCTTGTAGTCTCCTGCTATGGTCAGGATCCCCTTGGAGCTCGGCATTTTCATATTTAGGTAAGCATAATGGGGAACTGCCATGAACTTGGCCAGGGCAGGCCGGCCAAGTAATGCATGATAAGGGCTCTCAAGGTCCACCACTTCAAACCAGACTGGCTCTCGGCAGAAATGACTTTTGTCCCCGAAGAGGACATCTATCTGAGTCTTGCCGATTGGTGAGAAGGAAAGGCCAGGAACTATGCCATGAAAAACAGTCCGGCTGGGCTGAAGATGTCTCTGCTTGATCCCCAACTTCTCCATGGTATCTTTGTACAGAATATTGATGCTGCTGCCGCCATCTATCAGGACTCGGGAGAAGCGAGCAGCTCGCCTCTCTGTGGCAAACGTGGCATCCAACACCAGGGCATAAGAGCCGGGATTTGGCATCACCTCCAGGTGGTCAGCTTTGCTCCAGCTGATGGGCTTCTCCGACCAATGCATGAACTCGGGGGTCTCTGATGCTACTGCATTCACTTCTAGCTGCTGCCGCCGTCTGCTGCGCCTGTCGTCGGCCACGCTGGTGAACACGATGTAGGCCCCTTGCTCCTCGGGATAATAATCTTGTATGGCACCGACTGGCCAGGCCGCCGGCTGCTGAGGAGGAGGAGGCGGCGGGCCGGCTAGCGGAGGCGGCTGGAGTCCGTCGCCCTTGGCGATCCTGGTGAGCCAGTGGCACTCCCGAGTAGTGTGATTGGACGGCTTTGCACCGCTATGGAACTTGCAAGGTGCATCAAGAGTCTGCTCGTACGAGAAAGCGGGCAGCCAGTTGGGCTTGCCGCCCTTCTGGCGCTTGGGAGGAGGCGGCCCTTCTGGCTCTTGATCTTCAACTGTCACCACCTGCCAGCTCGTGGAAGTCGGCTGCATGGCCTTGCGCTTGTTGTCGCTCGATTGCTGCCGCCGACTGGAGTCACCAGCCGGGGTCCGAGGAGCTTGAGGGGCCACCTTGCCCGACACGTTGACTTGAATCTCCGCCTTCATGGAGGAGTCGGCCGTGGAGTACTTGTCTGCTATGATTAGCAGTTTGTCGAGGGTCGCCGGCTCGTCGCAGAGAAGCTTGTGCTTGAGGAGGGTGCCCTCTCGGCACCCGGCAGTGAAGTACTCGATGGCCTGCACCTCGTGCACACCCTCGCACGAGTTGCGCAACTCGGCCCAGCACGTAAGATAGTCGCGAGTCGACTCGTTGGGGCCTTGGACGCATAAGGAGAGTTGGCGGGGCTTGGGCGGCCGCTTGTACGTGCTGGTGAAGTTGCGGATGAATGCTTCGGTGAAATCAACCCAGCTGTTGATGCTGCGGGGCTTCAGGCTGTTCAACCACGTCCGGGCCGTGCCCTGGAGCATGAGCGGGACGTACTTCACGGCAACGCGCTTGTTGCCATTGGCGATGCTGACGGCTGTGGAGTAGTCAACGAGCCAGTTCTCTGGCTTCACGCAGACGGTTTACTTGGGTGTGTCTCTCGGGAGAGTGAATCCTTTGGGGAAGGTCTCATCTCGGATGCGGGGGCCAAAACAAGGCGGTCCCAGCTCATCTTCCTCTTCTAGCGCCAGGGATCGATTGAGGTGATCGATCCGGTGGCGGGCATCGTTTTCTCCGATTCCTTCTCGGCGGCCAAGGCGGTCGCCGAGTGATGGGTGATCAACAGGCGGCGGGGAAATGCGCCTCTCCCTGCGGGGAGGAGGAGGCGGACAGTCGTCTCGCCGCCGTACTGTTCTTGGGCGACCGTCTTGGTCGCGCTCGATGGTGACCTGAGTCCGGCTATGGCTGGTAGCCGGCTCCTTGTCTATTCTATCGCGGACGCCACCAGTCGGCGTCCGGGATGTCGCGCCTTGGTCTCGTCGAGGAGGCGGATCGTCGTTTCGCCGGTTGGGCGCTTCAGTCCGGCACCCTACATCTTGCTGCTCAGCAGCCGCGTCGAGGAGCTGCTGAAATCACTCCGTCATGTGGCGACGCTCGTCGCCCTCGAGCTTGTCTAACTCGTCTGCTGCCGCCTGGGCAGCTCGTATGTTCTCCGCCGGCGTGGCGTAGACGGGAAGATCTGTCCCGAACATGCTGGCGATGGTCGCGCCACGCTGCCGGACCAAGCCAATGCGACTAGGCCCACCAGGAGTCGGTGTGCCGCCGACGGCATGGTCCATTTCCCGCTGGTAGGCCTCCGAAAGGCGTCTCATGCTGGCCAGCCGGTTGGCGCTCTCGACGAGCTGGACGCGGCGCGCTTCCAGCGTCTCGGCGTCGGCTTCTTCTGGGATAGGCGCAACCAGGTCTTGCATTGCCGCCGACAACGGGTCCTGGCCACCTCCGCCAGAGTGCTCGCCGTGGCTGATGACGAGCACGTCCGTGACGGTGCTGCCGCCGCTGTCCGCGTGAGGAAGCGGCTCATTGTAGAGCACCACGTTGGAGGGGAACGCGTCGAGCGACGCCGTGTCGGAGTCGACCAACATCGGGTCGGTGGAGCCAACTGACTCCAAGTCAGCAGCAGGCTCGCTGGCGACGTGGAGCTGATCGAGGAGGCTCACGAGGCGACTCTCAGGGCCATCGGTGCCTGCATCAGACGCGGGCTCGTCGGAGAGGCGAATCTCACCAACAAGATCGGCGAGGCAGCTTGCCGCGCAGGCGACCTCCGTGCCGCGCAGCGCGTCGGTGCAGACGCCATCTGGCGTGCCGGGCTGGCTGCGCTCGCAAGGAAGGAACAAGGTTCCCGTCCAGAGCAGGTCTCTGGGAGACGGTGCACCTCGCCCCACGGTGGGCGCCAAATGTCGGGGGTTGGGTGCGACATATGCCAAAGGATGGCTTATCATGGTGGGAGTGAGTAGAACGTCGCCGGTGCCTGGAAGCGGGATGAGGCGTAGACACGTACGCCGGCGAACTTTACCCAGGTTCGGGGCTCTCCGTGGAGATAACACCCCTAGTCCTGCTCTGCGGGGTCTCCGCATGATCACTAAGGCACTAGTGGTACAATGGTGCTCCTTGAGCTGTTTGCTAGAGGTGGAAGAAGGCATGCACACTCTCTCCTCGTCTAGGTATGAGTCTAGTTCTAACAGGTTCGAACCCTTTGCATGTGTGCCCTGGGGGGTTTATATAGGCCTACCCCCCAGGGGTACATTGGTAATCTGCCGGGTGTAGGACCCGGCTGTCAGTGTCTCTGGCCGCTGGCTTCTCCTCCGGCTGCTGGGGCCCGCCGCCCGGTGGGCCCTGCCGACTGGTCTGGTACGGAGCCGACATGCCGCTCCCGCCGCTAGCGGGTCTTGCCGGCTGCTGATCACTGTAGCCGTGATGCTAATGACGCAGGCTTGGTCGGGGGAGCGTGGCTACAGTCCCGCCGCCTGGCGGGCGATTACTGTAGCCACACCGCGTCTCATCTAGTTGATGGCGCACGGGGCCCGAGGGAGGGATAAGCCGCCTGCTGGAGGCCGGCTTCCCTCAGGGCCGGATGCCCTGGCTTCCTCCGTCTTCAGGGCTCTCACTGCTCGGTAGGGCCCGCCGCCTGCAAGCCGTACCGACAGGCCGTCGTGGGAACAGGGCTCCGCCTATCAGGAGTGACGTTTAGGTGGGGAGAGGCAACAGTGCCACATCGTGCGGAGATCTCCGCCCGTATGGGCCACTGTGGCCACGCCCGGCCCTGGATTCGGTGGAATGGGCTACGCTGTAGCCATACCCTGTCTTGTCTCCTTGATGAGGGCGCAGACTTAGAGGGCGCCACTGGCTGACTGCTAGGGGCCGGCCTCTCTAGAGGCCGCCCACTAGGAGTCGGCCTGCTGTGATGCCGTCTTCTGGAACTCGGCCGCCTTCTGACAGTCGGCTGCTCGGCCAAGCGACCGCCAGAAGGCGGAGATCTATCTTGACGTCTTGAGGGGCGCAGCCGGCCCCGAAATCTTGAAAGGTTCGGGGTCTCGGGTTAGGCTACCCGTGGCCCATTACTCCGACATGAGAATTGCAGGATAACACAGGTAGTAGTCCCTCATTGATTCGGTTTACCTACCGGAGATGACCCCTAAAAATGTATGAAGATATTGAAGACAATGGTGGTATGTGAGGATATTCACATTGAAGACTATGACAAGAGAAGACATCACATGAAGACTATGGAGCGCGAAGACTTAGTTTTTTCGTTGTTTCCTTTTCTTCTTTGTTGAGTCATAGGAACCACCGTACTGTTAAGTGGGGTCCCAGTGAACAAAGTTAGAGTGACTGAAGTGATGCTAAACTAAATCCTATGTCTTCAAGCGAAGACAATGAGAGCAAATCTTATCCAGAGTTGGATGAGTCAGCTTTACTTGTAGCCCAAGTCAAGCTGCTGCGTGTGTTTGAAATCTGACCGTTGGAACATGTATCCATTCCTTAGTGACCCAGGGTCATTTCGGACAAATCAGGTCGGGTTGCCTAGTGGCTATAAATAGCCCACCCCCTACACCATAAATTGGTGGCTGCTGAGAGTTAGTGCACGGCATTTGTCATTTGAGAGCAACCCACCTCCGAAGCTTTTGAGAGATTGAAATCCTTGCGAGGACAAAGCCCAAACACCCAGAGCCAAAGAGTGTTAGGCATCACTGAAGTCTTTCTGTCCACGTGACCTGAAGACTTGTACACTTGAGGACTGTGAATCCTCCAGCCGGTTAGGCGTCGCATTCTGAGCATCTAAGAGTCATTGTGGATCGCCGGTGAACAAAGTCTGTGAAGGTTTGGAAGTCTACCTTGAAGACTTACCAGAGTGATTGGGCGAGGACTGGGTGTCCTTAGCTCAAGGGGAATAAGGTGAAGACACGGTCTTCTGAGTTAAATCTCAGCCTCCCTAACCAGACGTACAGTTGTCACAGCAACTGGAACTGGTTGAACAAATCCTTTGTCCTCACCAAGTGACTGGTTATATCCTCTCCCTCTCTTTACTTACAGTTTGTCTTCGTGAAGTCACTGCCTGCCTGCCTGCACTACCTGTTTGACTTCACTGTGTGACTACTTTCGTCGTTTGGCTTCATACTATCTTCCATCCTGATCTTTACTACCCAGCTGCTATTAGTCTTCGTGCTTTCACTTCATTGCACTACAAAAAAAAAGACACATCCGTGACATTTTGGGCCGAACGAATTTTTTTTCTGTCATACATATGACACTTCTATGACGATAATTGTGACAAAACCCGGTATCATCATAGATGTGGTGGGCCCCTACTTCTATGATAAAAAATCATGATAGAAAATGGGCTTTTCGTCCTGGGCGGGCCGGAGACGCAGCTGCATGACATTCTTTGGGCCGACCATGACGGAAAAAACCGTGGTAGAAGCGAGGGCGAGGAAAATTTTGGGGAGTTCCCGGTTACGGTGGGAGGTCGGGGGCCGAGCGATGCGCGTTTCTCTTGTACACGTACGTGCGTGTGTGCGAGGCGTTGGCTCTAACTGAACCCGAGCGAGGCGTTGCGCTCTAACTGAACCCGAGCGATTGCACTGCAGGCTACGCGTTACTGAACCCGAGCGATCGATCGATGGCTGTTAACTGAACCCGATCGAGCGATTCCTTCGCTACTGCTGCTAACTGAAGCCGATCGATGCTGCCTCTGGGATGAACAGTGAGCGTTGCGGGGGGTTTGGATGAACAGTGAGCGGTGGCATTGCCTCTGGATGAACAGGACCCCGTGGTGTGGTGGAGGGCTGGATGAACAGTAGACGGTGGAGGGGTGCCCGTGGAGGGGTGGTTGAACAGCACCCCGTTGTGTGGAGGGCTGGATGAACAGTAGACGGTGGAGGGGTGGTTGAACAGGACCCCGTGGTGTGGAGGGCTGGATGAACAGTAGACGGTGGAGGGGTGCCCGTGGAGGGGTGGTTGAACAGTAACCGGTGGAGTAGCGCGCGGAACAGGAGCCCGTGGAGGCTGGAGGAGGTCGACGGTGGAGATGAACAGTATCCCGTGGAGTCCCGTTTTGCGGTAGGCCACACCCCTCCCGATGAACAGGACCCCCGTTTCGACCGTAGGAGGTCCGTTTCGTCCGTTTTGCGGTACGCCACACCCCTCCCGATCAACAGGACCCCCGTTTCGCCGTAGGAGGTCTGTTTCCTCCGTTTTGCGGTACGCCACACCCCTCTCGATCAACAGGATCCCGTTCCGAACGTAGGAGGTCCGTTTCCTCCGTTGTGCGGCACGCCAGGCCTCGTTTCCATCGCCTGTTCCGTCCAAGCCCTCTCGACGAACACGACCACGCATTCCGTTCCGACCCAGCCGGTTGGCTCCCACGCGTTCCGTTGCCTCCCGATGAACACGACGCATTCCGTTGCCTCCCCATGAACACGACGACGACGCTGTTTCTCCGTTCCGACCCAGCTATGTACACGAGCCCTGGCCGTACTTTTGCGGCAGTAGGCGTTCGAGACCCCGCCCGTATGTACACATACGTGGCCGTATTTTCTTTCTTGCACCCTGGCCGCTGTACGTACGTGTACATGCTACGTGCGCGCCTCTACTACGACACATACGCGCCTCTACTACGACACGTGCGCGCCTCTACATCCACCAGCATATATGTACGTACACGTTCGCGACCAGAATGACAACGCTACGTACGCTTCGACCAGGTGGGTCCCGACTGTCAGGCACTTCCTTGCCTGCGAAGATGTAGCTGGTGGGTCCCAGCAGTCAGGGGGGCGAATCGTTTTTTTGCCTGGATGCACTTCCTTGCGTGCGAAGATGTAGCTGATGGGTCCCAGCAGTCAGGGGGAAACGTTTTTTTCGCGAAATACAGTGCCTGTCCGGTGGGTCCCAGCTGTCAGGTGGAGGAATCATTATTTTCCGCGTAATAAGGAGGCACTTCCTTGCTGCGGCCGTGGACCCAGCTGTCCGCCTCTCCACGTACAGTCCACGTCCGATGGAAATCGTTCCTTGACCACATTTACCACGCCGCGCGGAGAGCACCACGGCGAGGCCTAGGAAGGGGACGACGCGGAGCCGGGGAAGACGCGGCAGCGGAATCCCGCGCGGAGAGGAGTACGAGGGTTCACTGGTTCGGCTGCGGTGTGAGGCTGCCGCCGCCGCAGGGCCTGGCCAGCGGTGGGAATAGTAGGGGCGGTGAGGCCTCCGCGGCAGCACAGCCGGCCACGGGAGGCAGGAGCATGCGGCACGACCGGCGGTGCTTTGGGCGGCTGGAGCAAGAAGACCAGAGGTTGAAGAAGCACTACAGCCGTTGGATGGACATCGTACGGTCACTGGAGCTAGAATCATTCATATTGACTAAAGTTGACAAGGGCCCCCGTCCCAGTCAACTTAGTAGGCCCACAAGTCAGCCTCCCACCATGGTGGGTCCCAACTAGCATGGGGAGTATTCATTTTTTGAGCGTAATAAGGAGGCACTTCATTGCATGCGAAGATATAGCTGGTGGGTCCGAGCTGTCAGCAGCGGTAACGTTTTTTTCGTGAAATACAGAGGCCCTTTTGGTGGGTCCCTGATGTCAGCTGGAGGAATCATTATTTTGCGCGTAATAAGGAGGCATTTCCTTGCATGCGGCCGTGGACCCAGCTGTCGGCCTCTCCACGTACAGTCCACTTCAGATGCATGTCGGTCGTTGACCACGTTGACCAGGCCGCGCCGAGAGCACCAGGGCGGTGGACGACGGCGAGGCCTAGGAAGGGAACGACACGGAGGCAGGGAAGACTCGGCAGTTGTTTCCCACGCGGAGGGGAGTACGACTATACGAGGCTTTACTGGTTCGTCTGCCGTCGCCGGAGAATAACAGCAGGTGTGGGTGAGTAGAGGGATGGCTAGGCCAACGATGGGAGTACGGTGGGGCGGTGAGGCCTGCGCGGCAGCAGAGCCGGCCACGGGGAGGAGGGAGCAGGCAGTCCCGGCGGCGCTTGTTTGAGCGGCTGGAGCAGGAAGAGCAGAGATTGAAGAAGCACGACGGCCGTTGGATGGCCATCCAACAATCACTGCTTGTGCGTCAACCTTTTTTTAGGAAAGCCTCAAATCTGTGAAAAACAGCATACAACCCATCTGTCATTATTTCTAATAATTTACAGCCCATTTGCTAATTATTAAGGGTTTTTTTGGAGCCCATATTCTTTTTGTTAGCATTACAACCCATATTGTGGCCACGGTTAAAAAATTATACGAAATTTTACATATTTCGGTGCGGTCCGAACAGTTTTAATCCCGAAATTTCGAGTCACGTTCAAACTGATTTTAAAAATAAATGTATATCAATATAAAATCCAACAAATTCTGCACGCATAAAAATTAATGTAATTTAAAATCTCGAAATGAAAAAAAAGATATTTGAAACTAATTGCCGGTTTGATGTGTTTTGAAAATGTACATCCCATTTCTCATTACTGATGGGCCATTTTCTCGGCCAGCAGAATGAAAGCTCTCCTCGTCTTGAAAGATTTGCAGCCCAACAGGCCTGACAAAGCGACTTACTTGGCAAATCACAAAAAAACTGGGCTGTGGCCATGGACCCAGCTGTCAGCCTCTCCACGTACAGTACTCTTCCGATGGAAATCGTTCCTTGACCACGTTTACCACGCCGCGCGGAGAGCACCACGGCGGTGGACGACGGCGAGGCCTAGGAAGGGGACGACGCGGAGCCGGGGAAGACGCGGCAGCGGAAGCCCGCGCGGAGTGGAGTACGAGGGTTCACTGGTTCGGCTGCGGTGTGAGGCTGCCGTCGCCGCAGGGCCTGGCCAGCGTGGGAATAGTAGGGGGCGGTGAGGCCTCCGCGGCAGCACAGCCGGCCACGAGAGGCAGGAGCATGCGGCACGACCGGTGCTGCTTTGGGCGGCTGGAGCAACAAGACCAGAGGTTGAAGAAGCACTACGGCCGTTGGATGGACATCGTACGGTCACTGGAGCTAGAATCGTTCATATTGACTAAAGTTGACAAAGGCCCCCGTCCCAGTCAACTTAGTAGGCCCACAAGTCAGCCTCCCACCATGGTGGGTCCCAGCTAGCATGGGGAGTATTCATTTTTTTGTGCATAATAAGGAGGCACTTCCTTGCGTGCGAAGATATAGCTGGTGGGTCCGAGCTGTCAGCGGCGGTAACGTTTTTTTCGCGAAATACAAAGGCCCTTTCGGTGGGTCCCTGATGTCAGGTGGAGGAATCATTATTTTGCACGTAATAAGGAGGCATTTCCTTGCGTGCGGCCGTGGACCCAGCTGTCGGCCTCTCCATGTACAGTCCACTTAAGATGCATGTCGGTCGTTGACCACGTTGACCAGGCCGCGCCGAGAGCACCAGGGCGGTGGACGACGGCGAGGCCTAGGAAGGGAACGACACGGAGGCAGGAAAGACTCGGCAGTTGTTTCCCACGCGGAGGGGAGTACGACTATACGAGGGTTTACAGGTTCGTCTGCTGTCGCCGGAGAATAACAGCAGGTGTGTGTGAGTAGAGGGATGGCTAGGCCAGCGATGGGAGTACGGTGGGGCGGTGAGGCCTGTGCAGCAGCAGAGCCGGCCGCGGGGAGGAGGGAACAGGCCTAGACGGGGCAGCCCAAAACCACGTCCAACACTTGCCAAAACTTCGTCCCTCGTTTTCTCTGTGTTTCGCACACTCGACATTGTGTGGGCATTTTGACTGTGCATCATATGAAGATGTGCTATGCATGAATGTTGATCAGCATGATGTTAACTGGCTGGTAGTTCCATTTTCGACCATGAATAAAACTTCCAACTTGATGTTAACCCTGTTTGAAAAGGCCGTGTTAATATAAATGCTCTGCCTTTGAAAGTTGCAGTTTCTTATCTGAAACTGAACTTGAAGTTTCTGATCTGAAACTGAAACTTGCAGTTTCTTCTCTGAGAATCACATTGTCTGCACTTTTATACTCCTATGAAACTACATTTTTAAGTGCTAAAAATAGATCTCTAGAATTCATAAAATACTTCATATGCTCAATACTGCAAATCTGAAATTCAAAAGACATTCATCTCTAAAATTACTCTCAAAATACACAACACAAAACACAATCCACAACCTGCAAATACTGACAACCCTAAGCTCCTCCTGACAATTCACAACCTGCCCGACTATTGGGCTGGGGGGGGGGGGCAGCCCCCTCCTATTCCTCAGCGGCAGACAGCCGCCCCATGAGACGATGTGAATGGCGAGGGAGACGATGGCGGGGAAGCGTCGTCGGGCCAACTGCTTTTCTCCTCTTGCAGTTGGTTTCGGTCGACGAAGACTCCACCGGCTCGCACTGGCAGGACACCCTCAGAAACGGCACTCAGTTGTCACTGTTTAACCCTCGCAGTGATCCGAAGCACATGACACCTAATTTTGCGAGATGACAAGAAACCTTTTTTTAGATTTCTCACCACAACTACAGCCATGTACAACATAGCCTGCATGATATGTAGACGATAGCCAATCCAGGTGTGTCAGCTGGAGTCTGGTCACATGCATGGACGAACTGATCTTCCGTGTCTTGCAGGGATCGTCCAGGCACCAACGTAGTACAACACTTCTCTAGTACTATCGCTCGTCTCCCTCTTCTATTAAGTCACCCGACTTGTGGAGCCGGGGAGTGTGCCTATGGTCGGTTCTCAATTGCCGTCCCACATGTGTGTGCAAACGCAATATGACGCGCGTTCCATTCAGAGAGCAGCGTGCCAGACCGACCGACCGTCTGGGGTGCGACGCGAACGCGACGGGCGTGCTGTATACTCCGTACATGTGTACCGCCGTTTTCTAGACGCTTTGCTCCATGGCGCGGGCGCAATCCATGGATACAAAATTAGTATACTGTATACTATTTAAAAGTCGAGGGCGGGGCTTTTCCTGCGCGGTAGGCGGGGCAGTTCCGCCTAGTTGGTTCGACAGAGACGCGAGAAGACGAGGGAGTAGGCTGCTGCAAACGTAGGGCTGTGTGATTTGACAGCGAGTTACTGCTGGCAGGTGGGGCCTCGTGATTTGACTTGCCATTATCATTTTAACTGCGGCGCTACGACCGGCGTGAGTCTCCCGATTCCTGACCACCTCCATACAGGTGCCTCTCCCAATGCTCCACCATGTAGTAGAGGCTGGCTCTTGCATGAGAGCCCACTTCTCCACTTTTTCCTTGCCTCTCTTTCCTCCACATATGCAAAAATGCCATGTAAAGCACACTATTGTACTTACTTTTACTTGCTCCTATAGGTGCTTAAGCTTGCCACATAGGCATAAAGTCTGATGTCGCAAGTTAATCAAGAAGAGAGAGACTAGTTTGGTGACCCAAGGAAGAAACGGTGCTAAGCGCGTGTACCTAGGTGAAAAGACAATTTTGAGTCTATAGCTAATTAAATGAAGCAAACTTAGCAACACCATTTCATTGGAAGAGGTCACTCCTTGGCAAATGCAATAAATACTAGTACTCCCAGTGTCCCATAATATAAGAATGTTTTTGGCACTACAGTAGTGTCAAAAACATTCTTATATTATGGGACGGAGGGAGTACGAAGAAAGAGATAGAGAGGAGTAAAAAAATTTACACTTATAGCCAACCTTGTTGTAGTATGAGTGACTAAGTGATGACTATGTATGACATGCCAACATCAGATAGCCTAACGCACCTTGTTAAATCTCCAAGGGCGCGACCGCGCGAGCGACGCGACGGTCGTGGTAGGCGCGACCATGATACGGGCTGCTGGCAGCCTTTGGATCCGAGATCAAACGGTCGCATGCTAAGTTGCTGAAAATTTGTAGAATAACCCTCGAGGATAGGATATTAGCCCATTGTTCTAGAATCACGCCATGCAACCGTTCGATCTCAGATCCAAGGGCTCTCGGAAGCCCGTATCATGGGAGAATGGAAAGCCACTACCCTGCCGTTCACACGCTGGTAGTTCGCTCCTACTCGTCCCCGCACGTGCTTCAATACTACGGTGGTTCGCTCCTAGTCGTCCCGTCCATTCACATTACGGAAGTTCCACTAATCCTAACCCTCCTCCCAAATCCATGGCGTCCCAAATCTCCACGATCGGCGGTGAGTACAAGGTTAGAACCATCACCGGCGATGAGTTCGACGTCATCTACACCCGTTCTTCCGCGACGGTGAAAGGATGCCTTTCTCGCTTCAAACGCATGTTCGAAGACTCAGATGATGAGTGGGTCGCTGGGCTAGATGTTGAGTACACCATAGTCCTGGGACGAGAGAAGGATCTAAAGGACGAAGAGAGGAAGAAGCCCGCCGTGATCCAGGTTTGCGTGCATGACTTATGCTTGGTCTACCACATATGCCATGCCGACGTTGAGTGCCAGGATTTTAAGGACTTCCTCGAGAGCAACCTAGTCAAATTCGTTACTGTAGACTTTGGTAACGACAAAGAAGTCCTGCGTCAGATAGGCCTCATTGTAGGCAACACCTTCGACCTCCAGAAGAATCGGCTGGTGTCCTCTCGTCAGCCTTCAATGCTGACCCTGGCAGGAGCCATGGTTCATCCTTCGTACGGTAAACTGGAGAAACCTCCATACACGTTTCATTGTCATGCATGGCAGCGGAATGTACTAGATATAGACCACATCCACTACGCTGCAATGGATGGCTACCTTTGCTTCAATATCTACAAGGGTTGGATGAAGAGCAACAGCCAAGTGTGCGGTTCAAGCAAAGAAGTATCGGCCAAGAGGAAGAGGGACAAGGACGAAGTCGAGGACGTGGACGAGGACTCCGAGTAAGGTGGTAGTGTCGTTGATCATGGTGGTTCTAATGTAGTGTCTATCGGAATAGTTGCAAAGTTTAATTTCAGGTGTGCTTAATTTAATTTGAGGGGTGTGTTGTGCTGAGCCCCCAGCAGAACTATGTTATGTTTCTTCTCGTTACTTTAACTCTTCAGTACGTACATACTAGTATTTCTTGCATTTCATCTTTTAGTTGGTATAGTACTACCACTCGTTTCTTCACATTATATACGTACAATATATATGGCCAACATCATATAGCCAGCAGTTTAGTTGTCAAAGAATTTCAGGGTGCTTAGTTTTGTCAAAGAATTCCAGGATGCTTAGAGGGTGCTTGGATCCAAGGGACTTATTTTAGTCTGACTAAAAATAGTCTCTTTAAGAGGCTAAAGTTCCAAGCACCCCTGACTAAAGAGGGGCTAAAACTAGTCTTGAGACTAAAATTTTTTAGTCTGGGGCACCCCTACTAAAATGTGGATTAGTCCTCTCTCTACTCATTTAACTCCTCTCCTTTAACACAGGCGAGTTCTGGATTGGTGGGTTTGGAGGATAATAAATGCTCATTAACTTGATTTTAGCCTTTTTAGTATTTGGATCCAAGCATGGGTGAGGCTACCATGTTTTAGTCCCACTACTTTTAGTCATGGGACTAAAACGTATCCAAGCACCCTCTTAGTTTTATTTGAGGGGTGGGTTGTGCTGGACACCATTATTGTGACTAGCCTTTTTAATAGTACTATATGCATAATTTGGCGACGAGCGCTCTCTATATGTACCACCTTTTTTTTAATTTCAAGTTTTGCTCCATGGCGCAATCCATCGATACTACTGCTGTACAAAAGTATACATTTTCTAAAAGGCTAGAGGGCGGGGCAGTCTAGCTTGGTCGGTTTCACGAGAGGCGAGGGCCTTTGTGATTTGACGGCTCATTACTACTGGAAGGCGGGGCCTTGTGATTTGACTGCTCGTATAAATGCGCCGACGACCTGATCGAGGAGGAGCAAAGAACCGTGCGGTATACTCAAGTTTTCCACTGGAGTAGTACTGCGACGGAGGAGCACGAAACACGTCAGCCCAGTGCCATATGGCGATAAAAAATGATCTAATTTGCTAGTCATCTCATTGTTAGCATTGTTCTATTCATTCCCTCAAAAAAAACATTGTTCTATTCATGCCTCGTAGAGAACGTGACACGTGCGGCGAAACACCCGAAGCAAAAGATGAAACACAGGAGCAAAAGAAGAAGGAAGATTATCACCCCCAATGATCTAATTCGCCGCGGAGTCGTAACTGCTTCTTCATCGCCTCCACAACCTCCATCTCCTTGCACGTCTCCTCCGCCATCTTCTTCATTCTGTCCATGACGCGGGATTTCTCGACGCGAGCCTTCATCATCTATTCCACGCCCGCATTACGGACCTTGACAGCAGCCGGGTGCTCGATGCGGAGCTTCGCCAACTCCTCCTTCTGTTCCATGACGAGGGCCTGCAGCATCTTCATCGAGGAACTACTATTCTCATGCAGCTTCTTCCAGCCGGCGTTCTTCTCCTTCAACAGGTCGATCTCGTGGCAGAGCTTCGCCTTGTCCTCCTGAAGTCACAGGATTTCGCCGGTCGCCTTCTTCTTGGAGGCAATGCTCTTCTTCAGCAGCATCACCAAGCCGGCGGTCAACTCCCCCTGCTGATTGAGCTCAGCGGGCATGTCGTCGAGGCTCTCCTTCAGCAACTCCATCAAGCCTTGGATGAACTCCTTCTGCTTACTGAGCTGATCGGGCATGCCGTCGAGGGATAACGACTCCAGCTCCGCTGGCTCGGCATGTTCGCCTCCGCGGCTAGGGCGCTCCTGGGAGCCATCGCCTGCCCGTGAGAGATCTTTCGAGGTCTCTGCGTGGCGGCGAGCCCTCTCTATTTTTTTCCGCAGCCTTAGTTTCTGCTCCCTTGTTACGAGTAGTTCTCGACCTAGAGCTCTACTCACCGGCCATGGCAACGACGGACGAAGAAGAAGTACTTATGAGGAGGAAAGGTAGAGTAATTTTCGGTTAGGTAGTTCCCCTTTTTATAACCTAAGTACTAGCACTAGTACTAATACCTGCATAGTGGGAACACGTTTAGGTTTGGTACGTACTAGTAGGTGTGAGCAGGCTTTCGAATGTGATGGGAACAAGGTAAAGATTAATTGATGGTTTTGGTTTCGAGGCCCGAAATGGCTCCCGATGAGTTTAGGGGAACATAAATTTCAAGTACTACACTGCTCAAATGCGTAAATACTATGTTACTGTCAAAAATTGGCACAAAATACGAAGGAGACCAATGGAAGTACTACTAGCAACCCACGATTTAACTACTCACATGCGCGCAGTGGAGTAATAATGTCTTTCTTCCGCCCTCACATCCACTCAATTTGCATGCGCTGTATTAATTGACCATCAATGAAGTGAACGACTTTACACGTGTCAAATTATCACATGGGGTGGATCTTGGTACAAAATTGTGTCCGCCCGTGTGCCCGCGTGTGCGTGCGAGGGAATGAGTGCGTGCGTGGCGTGCGTGCACATCTTCGCTTCGTGCATGTACCGCCAGTATGGCTCAGGGAGGACGAGTACATTCTTCTGGAACCAGCAGCACGTCACTGTGATCAATCCACGCAAGGAGGTCGCGACAACGCCTCCACATGTGCCACGTGGCTTCATGAACTGTAAGAGAGACACTGTGTAGCGTGCCATTGGTATTCTAATTTACGTGTTTTGCACATACTCGAAGTACTAGTAAGGTACACGTGCATTGCACGCATCAGATTTTGCAACCAAATTATGAATAAATACCACACTATAGCATGTAAGCTCTGAGTCATATATGCCTGATGTAGCCCTTCGTTTAATTCTTACAGTTCATCTCATTCAAAATCAATTAGTTTTTAAAAAAAGCTAAGAACGCGGGAATAGGAAAAACATGGGATTATAGTGGAATGTCGTCTTGAATCCTACAGGATTGTACGAGTGTTTGATTGTGCATAGAAAAAACGCAGAATTCTTTCAAAGAGGTTTGAGTGGATGGGATGTTTCCTATGAAATCTAGTGCAAATGAACCATATGGAAAAATTCCTATGGTTTACAATCCTACGAATCAAACAACCAAGATAGGAAAAATTCCTAATGATTAGAATCCTCCAAAATTCCTTTGAGAATCCTTTGAATCAAAGAAGCCCTTAATCTATTTTATGATTCATGGAATTGTGCGTTGTAAAGCATAAAGTAAAAACAAATAATGGCAATTCAACTAGAAAAAAAGTTTGGGCAGTTATGATACAGAAGATTCTAGAACAAAAGAGAACCACTGTTGTTTTGAGGTTTGTGCGTTATGCTTAAGTTCAACCATGGAGTCTGCTAGATTGTACATGTGGCAAAATCCGGTGGGGGGCTAGAAGATGGTGCGAGGGGCCGAGTGGAGGGAGACTATGAAGGAATGCACAAGTGCGAGATCGATATTTAGAGAGAGGGGGCGAACACGTGCGCTGTTGCGCGCAGTGGCGGAGCCATGAAAAATAAATGAGCTAGGGGGCCAAGCATTGCTAATCCTTTACGAGGAGGGTCAATTTATGAACTTAAACCATTTTTAGCAGCAATTGTCTAATGATCACATTCATATTAGCCTCGATATATAGTGATGTTAGGGGGGGGAGGGGGGCAGGGCCCTTACTGCCTCCTGTCTTCGCCATTGTGCACGCGTCTGAGAGATGAAGCGGAAGGCATGGATGATGAGAGGGGGACGTTGGATATATAATTAATGTGGGTGTATTAGCTATATATGTTAATCCTATATAGAGAGGTATAGATTGATCGATGTGGACGTGGAAAGAGGGTGAGACCTCACTGGATATATCGATTGATCGGTTTCTGTGGAAAACTATGAAAGACCTAGCTATATACAAACATACATAGAGGAACATCGATCGTTGCGCATGCATGCGTGAGAGATAAAGAATGCCCGATATGATGGAGAGGGGGATGTGTGTGGGTGTGTGCCTTCATGGGAGATCGACCTGAAGAAAAAGATTGTATGCGTGCGATGGATAATGCCGACTGGTAGTGTGTGTGCATGCATGCACGAGAGAAAGTTAGTGGTACAATTATAAAGAGAAGACTACTGTGTGGGTGTAAAAGAATAGGTGAGGTCATAATCAATGTAAAGTTGAATTCAAATATTTGAATAAGAGATCCTGATGTTTGAAACCCATGCATGCATGAATATAACGGAGATCTGCGCGGTGTGATTTGGAAACGAGCATGTTGTAATGTATACACATTGAACAAGGTCAGACTGATTTGAATTTGAGATACCGATGGCAGACATCATTTGGCCACGTCGCATCCGTGCATGGACACACTATTCTAATTGGAGATGATGGGCGGCTTTCGCATCACATAGCTATATCTATACCCCTATATATATATATATTATATTTTATATTTTTTTATATTGTGTGCGGGTAACTTTAACTTTGAAAGATGGTCGTTGGATGAGGCGAATCCGATGGTCCAAAGATGGCAAATTTGAGCACTACTGGCCGTTGGATATCATCTAGATTCCACCAGATTTCGCCACATGTATAATCTAGAAGACTCCATGGTTGAACTTAAGCATAATGCACAAACATCAAAACACAAGCACTTCTTATTTGTTCTAGAATCTTCCGTATCAGAATTGCCCAAATGTTTTTCTACATGATTTGCCATTATTTGTTTTTATTTTATGTCTTACGATGCACAATTCCATGAATCTTAAAATAGATTAGCTTTCTTATAAAAACTAGATGATTTTGAATGAAATGAACTATAAGAATTAAACGAACATCTACATCATGCATATATGACTCAAAGCTTGCATGCTATAATGTGGTATTTATTCATAATTTGGTCGCCAAATCTCATGCGTGCAATGCACGTGTACCTTACTCTAGTCTAAATTGTGTTTGTGTGTGTGTTGTGCGTGTTGAGGTGCAAATTGTCTTTTTTTGGTACACGTTAAGCTTGTTCTTCCGAAATTTCAAGCCGCGCCTTGTTATGCCGAAAATTCAAGCTAGCATCTCTGTCTATCGTGCTGCGAAACTCCCGCCTCTTCAACCCGCGCCTTGTTAGCCCGAAATATTTAAGATATATCTTTGTCTCGTTGTGCTCCGACAACTCCCTCCATCTCAACCCGTGCCTTGCTATTCTGAAATTACAACGCGCGCGAAAACTCCCACCTCCTGTGAAATCCCGACAGGCGAAATGCCCGTGGTACCCCTGAACCGAAAGAACCGCCTCAAATCGGTGGGGGTACTTTCGTAACTTACCCCACATTTCGGACAAGCGCGTCTCTAAGCCATGGTTCCCCACTGCCATCCCATCCGCCCACCCATTCGTACACTGAGGCCGCAAAAACCCGCGACGAAACCCCACACCCTGCTTTGTCCGCCACCCAGCCGGAGCCTCTTCCCCGGCGACGTCGTCCACAGCAACACCTCGACGTCCCTCATCCACCGTACCGGATGAGGATCCATCGTCGATCTCATCGTCCCGCCGGTTCAGCCACCCCGTCCTCCACCTCCAAGGAGCTGCCCCGACGTTCCCCTCGTCTTTCGCGCCACCTCCATTCCCACACCGCCGTCTTCACCTGCACCACCGGAAGAGCATCATCATCACCGTTTCCTCAGATGAAGCTGCGGCCTAATCGGCGCCACCAAAGAGGTTGTACACTAATCGCCGCATTTTCTTCTTGATTCGATCTCACGGTGCTGCCGACGCTCGGTCCCGAGCCGACACGGCGCGGCTCCATCCACGGCGGCGTCGCCGGCCACTTCCTCCACGACGTCGCTCCCTCGGCGGAGGCGTCCACATCAGTAGGAGCTGCTGCTGCTTTAGCTCTCGCTCGCGCTGCTGCTCTGCTCTTGCTCTCGATCCCCTGCCTGGTCTGCTCTTGCTATTGCTCTTGCTCGCGCTGCTGCTCTCGCTCTTGCTCTTGCTTGCGATGCTGCTCCGATTTAGCTACACTTCAGTCGA